>NW_025318707.1:0-373 GCF_018153725.1 Drosophila mojavensis | reverse complement strand
ACGCTGATCAAGAATATCTCTCACTTTGTTGGGTCTGCACACCACGCCTCGCTTGCCCGTTACATACTTTTTCACAAAACCATTTTACCTGATTTCCCATTTTCAATGGGTTCGAAGTCTTAAAAATGTACCAAATCATGACGGAGCCACCTCCAAATCTGTCCTTGAAAAAAACATAGGATCCTTCCTCAAATCATGCTAATGGGTTCAAACACTACCGCACAAGCCTAAATATCTGAGTGTGGCGGATTCTAGATAGAGGCTTACATTACAATAATAGCACACACCGATGGTCAAAAGTCTGTTTGTCAAAAGCGCAAAAAATGTCATGAAGCTGCTTAAGCCATTACCAACAAATTGCTCGCTATGCAAT
>NW_025318706.1:0-3075 GCF_018153725.1 Drosophila mojavensis | reverse complement strand
GTATAATGGTCTTTGTTGAAACTACATGTAACAGGCAGAAGGAGGCGTGGCAGACCCACAAAGTATATATATTCTGATCAGGGCGACGAGCTGAGTTGATTTGGCCCCTGTCCGTCTGTCTGTCTGTCTGTCCTTCTCCGTCCGTCCGTCTGTCCGTCTGTCCGTATGTATGAACGCGTCGATTTCAGAAGATATAAGAGTTAGAGACTTCAAATTTTTTTAAATGTCCGTAATTACAGCGCGCATATCAAGTTTATCATTAAAATCGATAACTCATCCTGATCTTTTTTTATCGATAAAAAAAAAAACCTTATCGAAAACCAGTTATAAAAATTATATCTTCTACACCTTATATTGCTAGAGTCTCCAAATTTTAATGTAGGTCTATATGTAATTTAGACAATTTCGGTTTTTTGTTAAAATTTGCCCCCACCTCTCAAATTCACCCGACCTCAGACCCTCACTTTCTGAAAAAGCGTATTTCAAATACTAGAGGACTCGGGCTTTGGCAATAACATGGCAAGTATATCCATGTCATAATCATAATAACTAAAAGTTTCTTAGAAGATCGTACGTCCCATAAAAAAGTTATTAAACAATTAAGTCCTCAGCGTAAGCGCCTCACTGAACCGCCGCCCATGCGTGGGTTGTTATGCTTGTGTGTATATGTTGGTAATTGTTTGTGTATGTGTGTGTGTGTGTATATGTGTGTGTATGTATGTGTGTGTATGCATGCCTGTTGTGTGTGTGCGTGGTGTGTGTGTGTGTGTGCGTGTTTCTTGTGTAAGCTGAAAGATTCCTGAAAAATGATTGAAATAGCTATTACTCAAGGGCTCAGGGGGATCTCGTAGTCGAGTAGTCTCGACTGTAGCTTTCTTACACTTGTTATTAATTGGTATATTGTTGATGTTGTTAGCCAAAATTTCTGTGGTATTATTACTGTAAATAATTGATGTCTTTATGTTCAACTTGTTAAGCTGCCAAGTCAGGTAGTAAGAAGCCTGTTTAAATAATATAGTAAAAGAGTAGGCAGAGTGGGGGTCTAGTCGATACTGCTCTGACCCCATGTCGGCACACATACGTACACAAGAACTCAAAAATGCGCTCTACTAAAAACGCTTGGGCTGTGCTGTAGTGTAGTAACATTATAAGGATTTGTTTGCAGACGTAATTGTTAATTTCTATACGTACAATCTTGTCGAAAGTTTCAGGGCGTAATTATGGGGGCGTAAATGTATGTACATTCCAAAGCACATGTCTCTAGTACTTGAAATACGCCTTTTACAAAAGGTGAGGGGTGAGGGGGTGGATAGAGGGGTGGGGGTGAAATGACAACAAAAATCCGAGTATATAAAATATATATAAGTCCACATTTAAAATTTGCAAGCTCTAGCTCTAAAGGTGTAGGAGATATAATTAAATAACTAGCTTTCGATAAGGTTTTGATCGATAATAAAAATCGGGAGTAGTTATCGATACTATAAAGAAAAACGATATGCGCGTGACAACTACACGGACCTAGGAAACAAGATTTCAAGTCTCTAGCTCTTATATCTTCTGAAATCGACGCGTTCCTACGCGTACGGACGGACGGACGGACGGACGGAGACGGACGGACGGACAGACGGACAGGGCCAAATCGATTCAGCTCGTCGCCCTGATTAAGAATATATACTTTGTGGGGTCTGCCACGCCTCCTTTTGCCTGTTACATACTTTTAACAAAGACCACATTTATACCCTGATTTTCCCATTTCCAATGGGTTCAGGGGTATAACAAATGAAAGACTCTGGTCCCGAGACTGCTCGACTGGGAGATACCCTGAACCCTCTAATCGATATTCCCAATCAGTCCTTGCACTTCTTTTCGACACTTTTTCACATACATACACACACACGTATTAGAATATGTGCGCTCTGCCCCAACTGCGCTTGGGCTTTTGCGCTTTGTAGTGTTGAGTACGGCGCGATATAAATTTATTTATTTGTTGAATAATTTAATTTCTATACGGCGCAATCTTTTAATGAAAGTTTCAGGGCATGATATACGGTGAGAAATGCTTATGTACAGAATTGCAAAGCACAAGTCTCTAGTATTTGAAATACGCTTTTACAAAAGTGAGGGTGAGGGGGTGAATTTAGAGGGTGGGGGTAAATTTTAACAAAAACAGAAATTGTATAAATTGCATATAAGCATACATTAAAAATTTGGAGACTCTAGCAATAAAGGTGTAGAAGATATAATTTTATAACTGGGTTTCGATAAGGTTTTTTTATCGATAAAAAAAGATCGGGATGAGTTATCGATTTTTTAATGATAAACTTGATATGCGCGCTGTAATTACGGACATTTTAAAAAAAATTTGAAGTCTCTAGCTCTTATATCTTCTGAAATCGACGCGTTCCTATACATACGGACAGACGGACAGACGGACAGACGGACAGACAGATGGACAGGGCCAAATCAACTCAGCTCGTCACCCTGATCAAGAATATATATACTTTTGTGGGGTCTGCCACGCCTCCTTTCTGCCTGTTACATACATTTCCAACAAAACCATTATACCCCTGATTTCCCATTGAAAATGGGTTCAGGGTATAACAAGTAAGAAGACTCTAGTCGAGACTGTTTCGACTAGGGAGATGCCCTGAACCCTCAAATCTGATATTCTAATCACTCTGCACTTCTTTTCGGCACACGTACATACACACGCACGTATTAGAACGCGCTCTGCTAACTGCGCAGTAAGCAGCGACTGCGCTTATGCTGCGCTGCAGTGTGGGCAACATTATAAGAATTTATTTGTTGAATAATTTAATTTAGACGTGCAATCTTAATGAAACTTTCAGACATAATCATATGTTCAAATGTATGTACATTCCAAAGCACAAGTCTCTAGTACTTGAAATACGCCTTTACAAAGGTGGAGGTTTGAGGGGGTGGATATAGGGGTGGGGGGGCAGCAAATTACAACAAAAAATCGATACATTATATAAAATGCATATAAGTTCAATATATAAAATCAGTTTAGCTCTAAAGGTGTAGGGAGGTATACTAAAATAACTAGTTTCGATA
>NW_025318705.1:0-2401 GCF_018153725.1 Drosophila mojavensis | reverse complement strand
ATAAGTTAAAGCATGTTTTTTGAGTTATTTCATTATTTCTATTTTATTTTCCACGATAATAACTGTATTATTACACAGATTGTTGATGCAGTATCACAAGAGTCTTTATTATTTTTGCGCAGTCTGATTGATTTGAATTTGGTGAGGGATGAAGGTTCATATTTGCGGGACCGACCCCGGAGATAAATGGCGTCTTTTAATGAACTCGTTATCATCAACCATCCAAAAAGAGCCGAAGTCATCTTCGTAACGTGTACAAAACATTTGGATGTAAGTGACAAATTTGTTCGAAGAGCATTCTATAGTTCCATGCAATTATATTAATCTAAAATTAACAAATATAAGAACATATTAATTTGGAAATGAAAAAAAGTATTGGTACAGTTCATTAATTATGGAATAAAATATTTATTTTTTTTCTCCATAGCTAGTAGTATTTTGCAATAAGATAAATAGGGTTGAATTATTAAAGTTATAAGATAAAATTTTCCAGCATTCAATTTTTTTAACTGAAGCGTTTTGGACAAGGGGGTATATGTAGTAGAAGTGTCGCGATGAGTAAGCTAAGTAAAACGAACTCTCCATTGTATGTTAACGTTAAAAATATGGATATATTATCTGAGCTGAAGGCCTGAGTATTCCCTAATTTTGTAAATTAATTAATTAATCCATAGCCAAGTCAAATATAGGTTGTATTAAGTCGCATATAAAAAAAAAAAAATATTAATGATAAAAGTAATAACAAAAAAGTAACCAGAGAGCACATAGACCGAGGATACGCATGGTGTAAAAGCCTTTTGCACGAGTTCTTTTTTTTTTTTTTTTTTTTTTTTTTAACAATTAAAGCCCCAGATATTTCTTATTGGTCGGTTCCTTTTATGTTCCCGAGCTAAATGATACATATGAAAGCACAATCATTTCACTCTCTATGTGCTCGACCCGAGGATGAGGTCGTCTCTTGAACAAAAGATGCCCCTCATAATCAAGTTTTTGTCCTCTTGCTCTCTCTCTCTCTCTCTCTACTCAGGTCTCTCAAAAAATGTTGCTACGCTCAACGTTTGGCGTAAAAAAATAACTTTATGTGTGTTTTTCCCTCTCTCCTTTGGGCTTCCTCGGAGCCTTAATTTTCATACTCATTTACGTAAGTGAATAGGAATATTGGTTTTGATGCAATGTCCATCTTGCTGTCCGTCCGTCTGTCCGTCCGTCCCTACTGTGTCCGTATAGATGCAATCTATTTCGGCGTTATTGAAGCATTTGCATATGCATTTTCCCAGATATGCCAGAAATCATGTTAGTTGAAGAGCTAGAAAGCTGGAAATTTGGTATGATGTGGTCCGCGTCGACCACCCTAGATCACGAGCTATGGCGGATATATCTCCGCCCATTGGGGGCGTGGCAAATGGGATAAAGCTGTATCTCCAAGAGTTTTACAGCTGGAGTGCTGAAATTTGCACGTCAGCTAATGTTATGATTCTATAATGTCTAAAAATAAAATTATAGGTCTACGCCATTAGGGGCGTGGCAAATCGGACCTGAAGGTATAGTGATTTTTAAATTCTGCTATATTTTGGACACCATTGATGCCAGAGGACCTCAAATTTTGTATATATAGTCGGGCTGATCATCCAGACCAAAAAGCTCTGTCCGATATATGTCCGCCCGCAGGGGGCGTGGCAAACCGTAAAAGTTTATATCTAGGAGTAGCTAGAAGCTTCAAATTTAAATAGTTGAGTTACCAGTAACACGCACCTCCTCTATCGGTGACCCAAAAATAATTTTTTTTACGCCTCTTTTAGGGCGTGGCACGTTCGACAAACTATCATCGTTTGCACTTTTTTGAGGGTAAGCAATTCAAATTTTAGGAAAGGGTATTACTCACGTTCTAAGAACAGACCAAACATGAGGTTCACGCTCAGTAGGGGCGTAGACGGTATTTGAGCGTTTAAACTTAACTATAAATGGTGATGGGATGTGAATGACTTCCACAGTCGGTAACGCTCGACTGCACAACGTTCATTTTGTTTTAGAATTCGATAACCTTTTGAGGGTCCTGGTTGTTTACGCCAGCCGTATACCGCTTACTCCTGCCCTCGGGCCCTCGGGCTCCATTTTAGGAAGGTTACATTTATTACGGCCGAGGCTGAGATCTCGGTCTCCAAGGGAAGAACTCACAAGAAAATTTATTAAGTTCTACGGCACACAGAATCGGAAAGGGGGGACAGTTTTTAAGCTACGCGCTACAAAGCCTTGAAGGTTACAAAACCTAAAACCAACAATAATGGAAACTTAATACTAATATGTGCAACAATGCTCCTCACGAAATATAAATGAAAACCTATTGATTCAACTTCCAGACTACAAAAGCAGCTGTTGCTATGGCGTTATTAGACCAACGCAA
>NW_025318704.1:0-2570 GCF_018153725.1 Drosophila mojavensis | reverse complement strand
CTTTTGCTCCTGGGATATGGCCCCACTAAACTATAACAGCCTCTGAAAAGGTCGGGATAAGTTTGAGTCTGAGCTCCTATTGAGGACTGGAGAGTATAATTCTGGGCTTTGGATTGTTTGTATACTGAACAATTTTTTTAATATAATCGCGAACATCCTTTTGCTAACTCCAGGCTAAAAAAGATTTCGTCGTAACTGATTGTTTTTTGAAATCTGAATGCCAGGTTGACGTCACACCATCATGGGTTTGCTTTAATACCTCGCCTCCTTAAGTGGTTTGCACACCATAGTTTCGACAAAAAACTTATTATCTTGAACCCCATCTCCGGTCGAGTGTTCAGTCCGGATATAGATTTTATGATCCACAATTTTGAGATCGGGGAAAACGTGAACTATTTTGCTCTAGATTAGATTTCAATTGATTGTAATCAGTCAGATTGAAAATTGCGTCTGATTCTAAATTTATGATGGGACCTCATGTCTAACGGAAGCGCCTTCATTGCAATCGTGCAATCGCGATAAAGCGGGCACAATGTAGATCTTTGCCCTTACGGTGCGGGAATTTATACTGCCAAACGAAAAATCCATCTAGCTAATCGTCCAGAAACGTTCTGTTGTCTCATCCGCTTGAGGCTGGAGTGGTTTTCAGTACGACTTCGAATTCTTGAAGCTCTAAATAGCAACGAAACTTTTCCATAGCTAGAATAACTGCAAGACATTCGCCGCTCTGTAACACCAGTAGTTACGCTGAGATCTGACTGAGTTTTTTAGACATAAATGCTACTGGCTTTTTCTTCAATATCTTCAGAAAGCTGTACTAACACCGCCCTACCCCAAAATCACTAGCGTCACAATGCAAAAGAATTTCTGAACAACCCTTTGGATTTTGTAAACTGAGACGTAGTTAACATGTTTTTAGTTTTTCCATAGCAGTTTGGGTTTCTGGAGTCCAGTTAAACTTCTTTTGAAGATAAGACTTCGTTATGGGAGACAGGCTAGGTCTGAAAAGTTTTTTATAAAACGAGCGATACCAATCCACATACACCTAAAAGCCTCTCACTTGTTTTAAGTTTTTCGGAGGTGGCCAGTTTTGTAGGCTGCAAGAGATTTTATCAGGGTCTGTGCATATGCTCAGAATCCTGTCAATAAATGCGGCAAGCGAGTTAACTTTTGTGACTGCAAAATGACTTTTCTCAATATTTAAGGTGACATTGTCTTTCCGGAATTGCTCTCGCAATTCGTACTAGCACAGAGATGTGAGAATTGAAATCTTCAGATACAATGCATAAATCATCTAAACATCCAAAGACACAATTACGTAAATCAGGGGGTTTGATTTCATCTATTAGCCTACATCGTTGATGGCGCATTGCACAGACCAAACGGCATAACCTTGAATTGATATAGTGGTCTACCTGGTACTGTGAAAGCTGTCAGTGGCTTCAAGTCGTCCGTCAGTTCTATTTGCCAATAGGCGTCTTTTAAATCAAGTTTGGAGATAATGTTAGCTTTTGGTGATCTCGAAAAAGATTCCATCATACCAGGCAATGGAGTATGCGTCCTTTCTGGTCACCGGCGTTAAGCTTTCTGGGCAATTCTAAGTAAAGACGCGAACTTTGTTTGGTTTTACAACTAATCTCATAGGGGAACTCCATGCACTGGTTGAGGGCTCTATCACACCTAGGCTAATCATCCGATCGATTTCTTTATATAAACTGCTCGACTTGCAGGACTAACAGGATAAAAACGTTGCGCTTTTACTGGTATTGCTTCTCCATGTCAATGTGATGTTTGATAAGTGAAGTGACACCAATCTTTTTTGCAGCATTGGGAAACAACTGCTTAACTGCATTGGAGCTGTTGTAACTGAAGGCTTGTTAGTGGATATTTACCTTCAACATCATCGCCAAAAATAACATCGAGGTCTGCTTCTAACAGCACTGATAATACCTGGAGCAAGGGCAAATGTTTTCCAAAAGTCACGGCCGAGAATTAAAATTCTGTTTAATGTTTGGGATAACGTACAGTTTCATGGGCTTTGATATTGTTTTATATTGCACTTGGACAACACTCAAAACTCCTATGACTGCTTGATTTTCGCCACCTGCAGTTTTTACAAAAGATTTGAGCGACTGGATGAAAAGACACTTGAAAAAGTCATTTTTCGCCAGAGTAGTGCCAATGTAACTGATATTTGCGCCAGCATCCAGTGTGCCTGATTTTTTGAGATTCAAAAGATACTGCATAACTGCGCATATCTTTGATTGCCAAATATGTTTGAGATTACTAATCTACGACTACTTTTGTGGATCGCATTATAATAGTTTCCTCAACTATCCACTTACTTACTCAAAACTGAATTTGTCATTCATTAAAAAATTCGCCTTCGTATTTTCCAAGATATTTGGGATAGCTTCTGTCCTTGTGTATGCTGAGAAAATAGGAGGATCAAGTACCCAGCATCACTTTCATTTGAAGATTGTAAATGATGACGCGAGATTGTTGCTGATTGGGTTCATTACACTCGGGGCATCCGATTCGCGGGGGATGTCCCCTTCTGCTGGTTTTCC
>NW_025318703.1:0-3397 GCF_018153725.1 Drosophila mojavensis | reverse complement strand
ATGAGAAAAAATTAAAAAAAATCATCTAATTAATAACAATATTAAAACTAGCAAAAAATTTAAAATATACACTTACCTGCAAAACGGCCAAAAACTCGACGAGGATGACCAATGACGTTCCTATCTGCCCCCTAGAGATGTTAATAAACTTACCTGCAATGAGAAAAATTAAAAAAAATCATCTAATTAATAACAATATTAAAACTAGCAAAAATGTAATATATACACTTACCTGCAAAACGGCCAAAAATTCGACGAGGATGATTGACGACGCTTCTATCTGCCCCTAGAGATGTTAATAAGCTTACCTGCAATGAGAAAAATTAAAAATATCATCTAATTAATAACAATATAAAAACTAGCAAAAATTTAAAATATACACTTACCTGCAAAACGGCAAAAAATTCGACGAAGATGATTGACGACGCTTCTATCTGCGCCTAGAGATGTTAATAAGCTTACCTGTATTGTTGTTCAGTGGCTCAGTCACTCAGTCATTTCGTCACTATGTCAGTCAGTTGTATTGTTGTTGTGCTGGCGTCACTATCTACAGCGATGATATGGCCACACACAGAGCCATTGTAGATTTCCTGACTGCTGAGAACGTACAGATGTACACCCACCAGTCACACCATCAGAAAGGATATCGAGTGGTAATCAAAAAACTACACCACTCGACACCCTGTGCCTGGCTGAGGGTCAAGCTGTCGGAGCTGGGCTTCGTGGCACGTTTCATACGTGCAATGAGGCATCGGTTCACCGGCATGCCACTAAACGTCTTTGAGGTTGAGCTGCAGCCAATACCCGATGGCAGCCATCTCAAGATATGTGAACTCTGAGACGCCTACTGTCGACGCCCATACAGATGCATGAAATGTGCCGGCTCTCATGCATCCACTGAGTGCACCAAAGCACGAGATGCACTCGCAAAGTGCTTCAACTGTGGAGGTGCACATGTATGCTGCTATAAAGGCTGCCCTAAATACAAAGAGGCTCGAAATAGGCCACTAGCTGTAAGGTACTTACCGACAAACGACAAACGTAAGCAGCACAAAACACAAAGCAACTAGGGCATCCGATATGTTATCGGGCCAAGCAACATCGATATCAAAGTGCGATAAATGCAGTAATTTAAATTCAAATATTTTGCTTCGTGAAAGTAATGACTTGAATTAAGTATAAGAGAATTCTGAAAGAGAGAATTTGTAACTGCCGCTTCACGGCAGGCAATTGGCTGGCGCATACTCCACTGCTGACTGTTCGAGTGCGCAGACTTGCCGTTCTGTCCGCCTCGCTGCCGGTGGGCGCGCGCCGCGAAAAGCACTCTGTGCAATAGCTAATACTTAAACTATATATAATTGCGCTCATGTGTGCCGGAGGAGAACACGAGAACACTGGACTGCATGATCTGCTGATCCCCACCGTGCCTGGACGACTGAAGAAATGCTGCAGCTGCTGCCCTTTATATAGGGCGACTGAGACTCAAATTAAAGATCGCACTCAAATTTGGAGCCCGTTGCATTTGAGCTTTAGTTGACCACTGGGAATACTCTCTGCTGCTGCTTTCTAGCTTCTGACAAATGATTCAGTGGCTCAGTCACTCTGTCATTTCGTCGCTCTGTCAGTCAGTCATCCTGTTGTTCAGTGGCTCTGTCACTCTGTCATTTCGACGCTCTGTCAGTTAGTTGTACTGTTGTTCAGTGGCTCTGTCACTCTGTCATTTCGTCGCTCTGTCATGTTGTCGCTCTGTCAATCAGTTGTACTGTTCTTCAGTGGCACTGTCGTTTTGTCGATCTGTTGCTCAATCACTTCTGTCGGTCAGTCGATCCGTTATACACTTCACTGGACTGCATGATCTGCTGATACCCACCGTGGCTGGACGACTGAAGAAATGCTGCAGCTGCTGCCCTTTATATAGGGCGACTGAGACTCAAATTAAAGATCGCACTCAAATTTGGAGCCCGTTGCATTTGAGCTTTAGTTGACCACTGGGAAGACTCTCTGCTGCTGCTTTCTAGCTTAGTTTTACTGAAATATAACTGACAAATGATTCAGTTGCTCAGTCACTCTGTCATTTCGTCGCTCTGTCATTCAGTCGTCCTGTTGTTCAGTGGCTCTGTCATTTCATCGCTCTGTCAGTCAGAGGATCCGATAACAACCCAACATTGCAATTGACTGCCTTTGGTTGGATTGTATCTGGTCGCTGCCGAACATTGAATGCAGCTACTAGTTCGTCGACTTTCATTAGCGTCGTAAACGACGACATAGCTATAGATTCAATAGTTCGCAAGTTCTGGGAGTTGGAAGAAAAGCCAAATACAATTAATTCGAATTTGTATACCCCAGAGCAACAACTGTGCGAGAAGTCATTTGTGGAGACTATTTGCCAAACTACCTCGGGTCGTTTCAGAGTGTCGCTGCCATTCAAATCAAGCCCACATTGTCTTGGTACGTCTTACGACACAGCCAAGCGACGATTTCTGGCCTTGGAAAGAAGAATGAGCAAGCAAGAAGACATTCGGCCAATGTATATTGACTTTATGAAAGAATACTTGGCCTTGGGTCACATGAGCCCAACTAACAATCAAATTCCGAGAGAGCCGCATTATTTCATCCCATATCAATGCGTGCTAAGACCGCACAGCGCATCCACTAAACTTCGAGTAGTGTTTGATGCCTCTAGCAAGTCCTCCTCTCAATTGTCGCTGAATGATCTACTCATGGTGGGTCCGACCATCCAGCCGCAGTTATGGGAGACTTTGCTAAGATTTCGACTTCGTCCTTGGGCTGCTACAGCAGACATCGCTAAAATGTACCGTCAAATTGAACTTGACGAGTCCCACCGCAACTTTCAACTTATTGTGTGGAGGGAAACGCCCACTGATCCGTTACAAATCTTTCGATTAAACACAGTAACGTACGGGACAGCGACTGCTCCATTCTTAGCAATTCGATGTTTAAAACATCTAAGCGACTTGCATGCTTCCACTCATCCAGCTGCTGCAAGATCGTTAGCCCGAGATTTCTATGTTGATGACCTGTTGACAGGAGCAGATAGCGTCGAAGAATTGTGCTTGTTGCATCGAGACTTGATCGCAATTCTTCAAAAGTTTGGATTTCCTCTCACAAAATGGTCGTCCAATTGTAAACAACTCGCAGCACAACCAGCTAGAAACGATATAGTTATTGGTCATCAAGAGGACACAAAAACATTGGGATTAATTTGGAATCCAATGAATGACAGCTTTAGATATTCCATGAACTGTCCAGTAGAAGTTCAACAGACCAAAAGATCCGTTTTGTCATTTGTAGCAAGGTTATACGACCCCTTAGGTTTGTTAAGTCCGATCGTAACTCAGCGAAGGTCCTTTTACAGGAAATGTGGTTGCACAAACTT
>NW_025318702.1:0-30905 GCF_018153725.1 Drosophila mojavensis | reverse complement strand
TGTCACTCTGTCATTTCGTCGCTCTTTTAGTCAGTTGTACTGTTCTTTAGTGGCTCTGTCACTCTGTCAGTCCGTTGTACTGTTGTTCAGTGGCTCTATCACTCTGTCAGTCAGTTGTACTGTTGTTCAGCGGCTAGTCACTCTGTCATTTCGTCGCTCTGTCAGTCAGTTGTACTGCTTTTCAGGGACTCTGTCACTCTGTCATTTCGTCGCTCTTTTAGTCAGTTGCACTGTTCTTTAGTGGCTCTGTCACTCTGTCAGTCCGTTGTACTGTTGTTCAGTGGCTCTATCACTCTGTCAGTCCGTTGTACTGTTGTTCAGCGGCTAGTCACTCTGTCAGTCAGTTGTATTGCTTTTTCAGGGGGCTCTGTCACTCTGTCATTTCGTCGCTCTGTCAGTCAGTTCTACTCTTGTTCAGTGGTCTGTCACTCTGTCAGTCAGTTGTATTGTTTTTCAGTGGCTCTGTCACTCTGTCATTTCGTCGGTCTGTCAGTCAGTCGCCTTGTTGCTCAGTGACTCTGTCACTCTGTGAATCTATCACTCGGTCATTTCGTCGCTCTGTCAGTCCGTTATACTGTTGTTCAGTGACTCTGTCACTTTTGTTGCTCGGTCATTTCGTCGCTCTGTCAGTCAGTCGTCCTGTTGTTCAGCGACTCGGTCACTCTGTCAATCTGTCACTTGGTCATTTCGTCGCTCTGTCAGTCAGTCATACTGTTGTTCAGAGGCTCTGTCACTCGGTCATTTCGTCGCTCTGTCAGTCAGTCGTTCTGTTGTTCAGTGTCACTTTGTTGCTCGGTCATTTCGTCGCTCTGTCAGTCAGTCGTCCTGTTGTTCAGCGACTCGGTCACTCTGTCAATCTGTCACTTGGTCATTTCGTCGCTCTGTTAGTCAGTCATACTGTTGTTCAGAGGCTCTGTCACTCGGTCATTTCGTCGCTCTGTCAGTCAGTCGTTCTGTTGTTCAGTGTCACTTTGTCGCTCGGTCATTTCGTCGCTGTTAGTTAGTCGTCCTGTTGTTTAGAGGCTCTGTCATTTCGTTGTACTGTTGCTTAGTGGCTCTGTCACTCTGTCATTTCGTCGCTCTTTTAGTCAGTTGTACTGTTCTTTAGTGGCTCTGTCACTCTGTCAGTCCGTTGTACTGTTGTTCAGTGGCTCTATCACTCTGTCAGTCAGTTCTGTTGTTCAACGGCTAGTCACTCTGTCATTTCGTCGCTCTGTCAGTCAGTTGTATTGCTTTTCAGTGGCTCTGTCACTCTGTCATTTCGTCGCTCTGTCAGTCTGTCATACTGTTGTTCAGTGACTCTGTCACTTTGTTGCTCGGTCATTTCGTCGCTCTGTCAGTCAGTCGTCCTGTTGTTCAGCGACTCGGTCACTCTGTCAATCTGTCACTCTGTCATTTCGTCGCTCTGTCATTCAGTCATACTGCTGTTCAGAGGCTCTGTCACTCGGTCATTTCGTCGCTCTGTCAGTCAGTCGTTCTGTTGTTCAGTGTCACTTTGTCACTCTGTCATTTCGTCGCTCTGTCAGTGGCACTGTCGTTGCGATCGATTTGTTGCTCAATCACTTCTGTCGGTTCGTCGATCCGTTATACACTTCACTTCACTTCACTGGACTGCATGATCTGCTGATCCCCACCGTGCCTGGACGACTGAAGAAATGCTGCAGCTGCTGCCCTTTTATATGGGGCGACTGAGACTCAAATTCAAGATTGCACTCAAATTTTGAGCCCGTTGCATTTGAGCTTTAGTTGACCACTGGGAAGACCCTCTGCTGCTGCTTTCTAGCTTCGTTTTACTGAAATATAACTGACAAATAATTCAGTGGCTCAGTCACTCTGTCATTTCGTCGCTCTGTCAGTCAGTTGTAGTGTTGTTCAGTGACTCTGTCATTTTGTCGCTTTGTCAGTCAGTCGTCCTGTTGTTCAGTGGCTCTGTTATTTCGTCGCTCTGTCTGTCAGTCAGTATTCCTGTTGTTCAGTGACTCTGTCATTCTGTCATTTTGTCGCTCTGTCAGTCAGTTGTATTGTTGTTCAGTGGCTCTGCCACTCTGTCACTATGTCAGTCAGTTGTTCAGTGGCTCTGTCACTCTGTCATTTCGTCGCTCTGTCAGTCAGTCGCCCTGTTGTTCAGTAGCTCTGTCATTTCATCGCTCTGTCAGTCAGTCATACTGTTGTTCAATGACTCTGTCATTCAGTCATTTGTCGCTCTGTCAGTCAGTTGTAGTGTTGTTCACTGACTCTGTCATTCTGTCATTTTGTCGCTTTGTCAGTCAGTCGTTCTGTTGTTCAGTGGCTCTGTTATTTCGTCGCTCTGTCTGTCAGTCAGTATTCCTGTTGTTCAGTGACTCTGTCACTCTGTGAATCTGTCACTCGGTCATTTCGTCGCTCTGTCAGTCCGTCATACTGTTGTTCAGTTTTTCTGTCACTTTGTCATTTCGTTGTACTCTTCTTTAGTGGCTCTGTCACTCTGTCATTTCGTCACTCTGTCATGTTGTCGCTCTGTCAGTGGCACTGTCGTTTCGATCGATTTGTTGCTCAGTCACTTCTGTCGGTCCGTCGATCCGTTATACACTTCACTGCACTTCACTGGACTGCATGATCTGCTGATTCCCACCGTGCCTGGACGACTGAAGAAATGCTGCAGCTGCTGCCCTTTATATAGGGCGACTGAGACTCAAATTCAAGATCGCACTCAAATTTTGAGCCCGTTGCATTTGAGGTTTAGTTCACCACTGGGAAGACTCTCTGCTGCTGCTTTCTAGCTTCGTTTTACTGAAATATAACTGACACATGATTCAGTGGCTCAGTCACTCTGTCATTTCGTCGATTTGTCAGTCAGTCGTCCTGTTGTTCAGTGGCTCTGTCGTCCTGTTCACTCTTTCATTTCGTCACTATGTCAGTCAGTTGTATTGTTGTTGAGTGGCTCAGTCACTCTGTCATTTCGTCACTATGTCAGTCAGTTGTATTGTTGTTCAGTGGCTCTGTCACTCTGTCATTTCGTCGCTCTGTCAGTCAGTCGTCCTTTTGTTCAGCGACTCGGTCACTCTGTCACTCTGTCACTTGGTCATTTCGTCGCTCTGTCAGTCAGTCATACTGTTGTTCAGAGGCTCTGTCACTCTGTCATTTCGTCGCTCTGTCAGTCAGTCGTTCTGTTGTTCAGTGTCACTTTGTCGCTCGGTCATTTCGTCGTTGTCAGTTAGTCGTCCTGTTGTTTAGAGGCTCTGTCATTTCGTTGTACTGTTGTTTAGTGGCTCTGTCACTCTGTCATTTCGTCGCTCTTTTAGTCAGTTGTACTGTTCTTTAGTGGCTCTGTCACTCTGTCAGTCCGTTGTACTGTTGTTCAGTGGCTCTATCACTCTGTCAGTCAGTTGTACTGTTGTTCAGCGGCTAGTCACTCTGTCATTTCGTCGCTCTGTCAGTCAGTTGTATTGCTTTTCAGGGGCTCTGTCACTCTGCCATTTCGTCGCTCTTTTAGTCAGTTGTACTGTTCTTTAGTGGCTCTGTCACTCTGTCAGTCCGTTGTACTGTTGTTCAGTGGCTCTATCACTCTGTCAGTCCGTTGTACTGTTGTTCAGCGGCTAGTCACTCTGTCAGTCAGTTGTATTGCTTTTCAGGGGGCTCTGTCACTCTGTCATTTCGTCGCTCTGTCAGTCAGTTCTACTCTTGTTCAATGGTCTGTCACTCTGTCAGTCAGTTGTATTGTTTTTCAGTGGCTCTGTCACTCTGTCATTTCGTCGGTCTGTCAGTCAGTCGCCCTGTTGCTCAGTGACTCTGTCACTCTGTGAATCTGTCACTCGGTCATTTCGTCGCTCTGTCTGTCCGTTATACTGTTGTTCAGTGACTCTGTTCACTTTGTTGCTCGGTCATTTCGTCGCTCTGTCAGTCAGTCGTCCTGTTGTTCAGCGACTCGGTCACTCTGTCAATCTGTCACTTGGTCATTTCGTCGCTCTGTTAGTCAGTCATACTGTTGTTCAGAGGCTCTGTCAGTCGGTCATTTCGTCGCTCTGTCAGTCAGTCGTTCTGTTGTTCAGTGTCACTTTGTCGCTCGGTCATTTCGTCGCTGTTAGTTAGTCGTCCTGTTGTTTAGAGGCTCTGTCATTTCGTTGTACTGTTGCTTAGTGGCTCTGTCACTCTGTCATTTCGTCGCTCTTTTAGTCAGTTGTACTGTTCTTTAGTGGCTCTGTCACTCTGTCAGTCCGTTGTACTGTTGTTCAGTGGCTCTATCACTCTGTCAGTCAGTTCTGTTGTTCAGCGGCTAGTCACTCTGTCATTTCGTCGCTCTGTCAGTCCGTTGTATTGCTTTTCAGTGGCTCTGTCACTCTGTCATTTCGTCGCTCTGTCAGTCCGTCATACTGTTGTTCAGTGACTCTGTCACTTTGTTGCTCGGTCATTTCGTCGCTCTGTCAGTCAGTCGTCCTGTTGTTCAGCGACTCGGTCACTCTGTCAATCTGTCACTCTGTCATTTCGTCGCTCTGTCATTCAGTCATACTGCTGTTCAGAGGCTCTGTCACTCGGTCATTTCGTCGCTCTGTCAGTCAGTCGTTCTGTTGTTCAGTGTCACTTTGTCACTCTGTCATTTCGTCGCTCTGTCAGTGGCACTGTCGTTGCGATCGATTTGTTGCTCAATCACTTCTGTCGGTTCGTCGATCCGTTATACACTTCACTTCACTTCACTGGACTGCATGATCTGCTGATCCCCACCGTGCCTGGACGACTGAAGAAATGCTGCAGCTGCTGCCCTTTATATGGGGCGACTGAGACTCAAATTCAAGATCGCACTCAAATTTTGAGCCCGTTGCATTTGAGCTTTAGTTGACCACTGGGATGACCCTCTCCTGCTGCTTTCTAGCTTCGTTTTACTGAAATATAACTGACAAATAATTCAGTGGCTCAGTCACTCTGTCATTTCGTCGCTCTGTCAGTCAGTTGTACTGTTGTTCAGTGCCTCTGTCGTTCTGTCATTTTGTCAGTCAGTCGTCCTGTTGTTCAGTGGCTCTGTTATTTCGTCGCTCTGTCTGTCAGTCAGTATTCCTGTTGTTCAGTGACTCTGTCATTCTGTCATTTTGTCGCTCTGTCAGTCAGTTGTATTGTTGTTCAGTGGCTCTGCCACTCTGTCACTATGTCAGTCAGTTGTTCAGTGGCTCTGTCACTCTGTCATTTCGTCGCTCTGTCAGTCAGTCGCCCTGTTGTTCAATGACTCTGTCATTCAGTCATTTTGTCGCTCTGTCAGTCAGTTGTAGTGTTGTTCAGTGACTCTGTCATTCTGTCATTTTGTCGCTTTGTCAGTCATTCGTCCTGTTGTTCAGTGGCTCTGTTATTTCGTCGCTCTGTCTGTCAGTCAGTATTCCTGTTGTACAGTGACTCTGTCATTCTGTCATTTTGTCGCTCTGTCAGTCAGTTGTACTGTTGTTCAGTGACTCTGTCATTCTGTCATTTTGTCGCTTTGTCAGTCAGTCAGCCTGTTGTTCAGTGGCACTGTTATTTCGTCGCTCTGTCTGTCAGTCAGTATTCCTGTTGTTCAGTGACTCTGTCATTCTGTCATTTTGTCGCTCTGTCAGTCAGTTGTATTGTTTTTCAGTGGCTCTGTCACTCTGTCATTTCGTCGCTCTGTCAGTCAGTCGCCCTGTTGCTCAGTGATTCTGTCACTCTGTGAGTCAGTCGTCAGTCGTTCTGTTGTTCAGTGTCACTTTGTCGCTCGGTCATTTCGTCGCTGTCAGTTAGTCGTCCTGTTGTTAGAGGCTCTGTCATTTCGTTGTACTGTTGTTTAGTGGCTCTGTCACTCTGTCATTTCGTCGCTCTTTTAGTCAGTTGTACTGTTCTTTAGTGGCTCTGTCACTCTGTCAGTCCGTTGTACTGTTCTTCAGTGGCTCTATCACTCTGTCAGTCAGTTCTGTTGTTCAGCGGCTAGTCACTCTGTCATTTCGTCGCTCTGTCAGTCAGTTGTATTGCTTTTCAGTGGCTCTGTCACTCTGTCATTTCGTCGCTCTGTCAGTCCGTCATACTGTTGTTCAGTGACTCTGTCACTTTGTTGCTCGGTCATTTCGTCGCTCTGTCAGTCAGTCGTCCTGTTGTTCAGCGACTCGGTCACTCTGTCAATCTGTCACTTGGTCATTTCGTCGCTCTGTCAGTCAGTCATACTGCTGTTCAGAGGCTCTGTCACTCGGTCATTTCGTCGCTCTGTCAGTCAGTCGTTCTGTTGTTCAGTGTCACTTTGTCACTCTGTCATTTCGTCGCTCTGTCATGTTGTCGCTCTGTCAGTGGCACTGTCGTTGCGATCGATTTGTTGCTCAATCACTTCTGTCGGTTCGTCGATCCGTTATACACTTCACTTCACTTCACTGGACTGCATGATCTGCTGATCCCCACCGTGCCTGGACGACTGAAGAAATGCTGCAGCTGCTGCCCTTTATATGGGGCGACTGAGACTCAAATTCAAGATCGCACTCAAATTTTGAGCCCGTTGCATTTGAGCTTTAGTTGACCACTGGGAAGACCCTCTGCTGCTGCTTTCTAGCTTCGTTTTACTGAAATATAACTGACAAATAATTCAGTGGCTCAGTCACTCTGTCATTTCGTCGCTCTGTCAGTCAGTTGTACTGTTGTTCAGTGACTCTGTCACTTTGTCGCTCGGTCATTTCGTCGCTGTCAGTTAGTCGTCCTGTTGTTTAGAGGCTCTGTCATTTCGTTGTACTGTTGATTAGTGGCTCTGTCACTCTGTCATTTCGTCGCTCTTTTAGTCAGTTGTACTGTTCTTTAGTGGCTCTGTCACTTTGTTGCTCGGTCATTTCGTCGCTCTGTCAGTCTGTCATACTGTTGTTCAGTGACTCTGTCACTTTGTTGCTCGGTCATTTCGTCGCTCTGTCAGTCAGTCGTCTTGTTGTTCAGCGATTCGGTCACTCTGTCAATCTGTCACTTGGTCATTTCGTCGCTCTGTCAGTCAGTCATACTGTTGTTCAGAGGCTCTGTCACTCGGTCATTTCGTCGCTCTGTCAGTCAGTCGTTCTGTTGTTTAGTGTCACTTTGTTGCTCGGTCATTTCGTCGCTCTGTCAGTCAGTCGTCCTGTTGTTCAGCGACTCGGTCACTCTGTCAATCTGTCACTTGGTAATTTCGTCGCTCTGTTAGTCAGTCATACTGTTGTTCAGAGGCTCTGTCACTCGGTCATTTCGTCGCTCTGTCAGTCAGTCGTTCTGTTGTTCAGTGTCACTTTGTCGCTCGGTCATTTCGTCGCTGTCAGTAAGTCGTCCTGTTGTTTAGAGGCTCTGTCATTTCGTTGTACTGTTGTTTAGTGGCTCTATCACTCTGTCATTTCGTCGCTCTTTTAGTCAGTTGTACTGTTCTTTAGTGGCTCTGTCACTCTGTCAGTCCGTTGTACTGTTGTTCAGTGGCTCTGTCACTTTGTTGCTCGGTCATTTCGTCGCTCTGTCAGTCAGTCGTCCTGTTGTTCAGCGACTCGGTCACTCTGTCAATCTGTCACTTGGTAATTTCGTCGCTCTGTTAGTCAGTCATACTGTTGTTCAGAGGCTCTGTCACTCGGTCATTTCGTCGCTCTGTCAGTCAGTCGTTCTGTTGTTCAGTGTCACTTTGTCGCTCGGTCATTTCGTCGCTGTCAGTTAGTCGTCCTGTTGTTTAGAGGCTCTGTCATTTCGTTGTACTGTTGATTATTGGCTCTGTCACTCTGTTATTTCGTCGCTCTTTTAGTCAGTTGTAATGTTCTTTAGTGGCTCTGTCACTCTGTCATTTCGTTGTACTGTTGTTTAGTGGCTCTGTCACTTTGTCATTTCGTCGCTCTCTTAGTCAGTTGTACTGTTCTTTAGTGGCTCTGTCACTCTGTCATTTCGTCGCACTGTCATGTTGTCGCTCTGTCAGTGGCACTGTCGTTGCGATCGATTTGTTGCTCGATCACTTCTGTCGGTTCGTCGATCCGTTATACACTTCACTTCACTTCACTGGACTGCATGATCTGCTGATCCCCACCGTGCCTGGACGACTGAAGAAATGCTGCAGCTGCTGCCCTTTATATGGGGCGACTGAGACTCAAATTCAAGATCGCACTCAAATTTTGAGCCCGTTGCATTTGAGCTTTAGTTGACCACTGGGAAGACCCTCTGCTGCTGCTTTCTAGCTTCGTTTTACTGAAATATAACTGACAAATAATTCAGTGGCTCAGTCACTCTGTCATTTCGTCGCTCTGTCAGTCAGTTGTAGTGTTGTTCAGTGACTCTGTCATTTTGTCGCTTTGTCAGTCAGTCGTCCTGTATTTCAGTGGCTCTGTTATTTCGTCGCTCTGTCTGTCAGTCGTCCTGTTGTTCAGCGACTCGGTCACTCTGTCAATCTGTCACTTGGTCATTTCGTCGCTCTGTCAGTCAGTCATACTGTTGTTCAGAGGCTCTGTCACTCGGTCGTTTCGTCGCTCTGTCAGTCAGTCGTTCTGTTGTTCAGTGTCACTTTGGTGCTCGGTCATTTCGTCGCTCTGTCATGTTGTCGCTCTGTCAGTGGCACTGTCGTTGCGATCGATTTGTTGCTCAATCACTTCTGTCGGTTCGTCGATCCGTTATACACTTCACTTCACTTCACTGGACTGCATGATCTGCTGATCCTCACCGTGCCTGGACGACTGAAGAAATGCTGCAGCTGCTGCCCTTTATATGGGGCGACTGAGACTCAAATTCAAGATGGCACTCAAATTTTGAGCCCGTTGCATTAGAGCTTTAGTTGACCACTGGGAAGACCCTCTGCTGCTGCTTTCTAGCTTCGTTTTACTGAAATATAACTGACAAATAATTCAGTGGCTCAGTCACTCTGTCATTTCGTCGCTCTGTCAGTCAGTTGTACTGTTGTTCAGTGCCTCTGTCATTTTGTCGCTTTGTCAGTCAGTCGTCCTGTTGTTCAGTGGCTCTGTTATTTCGTCGCTCTGTCTGTCAGTCAGTATTCCTGTTGTTCAGTGACTCTGTCATTCTGTCATTTTGTCGCTCTGTCAGTCAGTTGTATTGTTGTTCAGTGGCTCTGCCACTCTGTCACCGTGTCAGTCAGTGGTTCAGAGGCTCTGTCACTCGGTCATTTCGTCGCTCTGTCAGTCAGTCGCCCTGTTGTTCAGTAGCTCTGTCATTTCATCGCTCTGTCAGTCAGTCATACTGTTGTTCAATGACTCTGTCATTCAGTCATTTTGTCGCTCTGTCAGTCAGTTGTAGTGTTGTTCAGTGACTCTGTCATTCTGTCATTTTGTCGCTTTGTCAGTCAGTCGTCCTGTTGTTCAGTGGCTCTGTTATTTCGTCGCTCTGTCTGTCAGTCAGTATTCCTGTTGTTCAGTGCCTCTGTCATTCTGTCATTTTGTCGCTTTGTCAGTCAGTCGTCCTGTTGTTCAGTGGCTCTGTTATTTCGTCGCTCTGTCTGTCAGTCAGTATTCCTGTTGTTCTGTGACTCTGTCATTCTGTCATTTTGTCGCTCTGTCAGTCAGTTGTATTGTTGTTCAGTGGCTCTGCCACTCTGTCACTATGTCAGTCAGTGGCTCTGTCACTCTGTCAATTCGTCGCTCTGTCAGTCAGTCGCCCTGTTGTTCAATGACTCTGTCATTCAGTCATTTTGTCGCTCTGTCAGTCAGTTGTAGTGTTGTTCAGTGACTCTGTCATTCTGTCATTTTGTCGCTTTGTCAGTCAGTCGTCCTGTTGTTCAGTGGCTCTGTTATTTCGTCGCTCTGTCTGTCAGTCAGTATTCCTGTTGTTCAGTGCCTCTGTCATTCTGTCATTTTGTCGCTCTGTCAGTCAGTCGTCCTGTTGTTCAGTGGCTCTGTCACTCTGTCATTTCGTCGCGAGACAGTCGCCCTGTTGCTCAGTGATTCTGTCACTCTGTGAATCTGTCACTCTGTCATTTCGTCGCTCTGTCAGTCCGTCATACTGTTGTTCAGTGACTCTGTCACTTTGTGGCTCAGTCACTCTGTCATTTCGTCGCTCTGTCAGTCAGTTGTATTGTTGTTCAGTGGCTCAGTCACTCTGTCATTTCGTCACTATGTCAGTCGGTTGTATTGTTGTTCAGTGGCTCTGTTACTCTGTCATTTTGTCGCTCTGTCAGTCAGTCGTCCTGTTGTTCAGTGACTCTGTCAATTTGTCGCTCGGTCATTTCGTCGCTGTCAGTCAGTCGTCCTGTTGTTTAGTGGCTCTGTCACTCTGTCATTTCGTTGTACTCTTCTTTAGTGGTTCTGTCACTCTGTCATTTCGTCACTCTGTCATGTTGTCGCTCTGTCAGTGGCACTGTCGTTTCGATCGATTTGTTGCTCAGTAACTTCTGTCGGTCCGTCGATCCGTTATACACTTCACTGCACTTCACTGGACTGCATGATCTGCTGATCCCCACCGTGCCTGGACGACTGAAGAAATGCTGCAGCTGCTGCCCTTTATATAGGGCGACTGAGACTCAAATTCAAGATCGCACTCAATTTTTGAGCCCGTTGCATTTGAGGTTTAGTTCACCACTGAGAAGACTCTCTGCTGCTGCTTTCTAGCTTCGTTTTACTGAAATATAACTGACACATGATTCAGTGGCTCAGTCACTCTGCCATTTCGTCGATTTGTCGGTCAGTCGTCCTGTTGTTCAGTGGCTCTGTCGTCCTGTTCACTCTTTCATTTCGTCACTATGTCATTCAGTTGTATTGTTGTTCAGTGGCTCAGTCACTCTGTCATTTCGTCACTATGTCAGTCAGTTGTATTGTTGTTCAGCGACTCGGTCACTCTGTCAATCTGTCACTTGGTCATTTCGTCGCTCTGTCAGTCAGTCATACTGTTGTTCAGAGGCTCTGTCACTCGGTCATTTCGTCGCTCTGTCAGTCAGTCGTTCTGTTGTTCAGTGTCACTTTGTCGCTCGGTCATTTCGTCGCTGTCAGTTAGTCGTCCTGTTGTTTAGAGGCTCTGTCATTTCGTTGTACTGTTGTTTAGTGGCTCTGTCACTCTGTCATTTCGTCGCTCTTTTAGTCAGTTGTACTGTTCTTTAGTGGCTCTGTCACTCTGTCAGTCCGTTCTCTGTCAGTCAGTTGTATTGCTTTTCAGGGGCTCTGTCACTCTGTGATTTCGTCGCTCTGTCAGTCAGTTGTATTGTTGTTCAGTGGCTCTGTCACTCTGTCATTTCGTCGATTTGTCAGTCAGTCGTCCTGTTGTTCAGTGGCTCTGTCGTCCTGTTCACTCTTTCATTTCGTCACTATGTCAGTCAGTTGTATTGTTGTTCAGTGGCTCAGTCACTCTGTCATTTCGTCACTATGTCAGTCAGTTGTATTGTTGTTCAGTGGCTCTGTCACTCTGTCATTTCGTCGCTCTGTCAGTCAGTCGTCCTGTTGTTCAGCGACTCGGTCACTCTGTCAATCTGTCACTTGGTCATTTCGTCGCTCTGTCAGTCAGTCATACTGTTGTTCAGAGGCTCTGTCACTCGGTCATTTCGTCGCTCTGTCAGTCGGTCGTTCTGTTGTTCAGTGTCACTTTGTCGCTCGGTCATTTCGTCGCTGTCAGTTATATAATAAATATAACTGACAAATAATTCAGTGGCTCAGTCACTCTGTCATTTCGTCGCTCTGTCAGTCAGTTGTAGTGTTGTTCAGTGACTCTGTCATTCTGTCATTTTGTCGCTTTGTCAGTCAGTCGTCCTGTATTTCAGTGGCTCTGTTATTTCGTCGCTCTGTCTGTCAGTCGTCCTGTTGTTCAGCGACTCGGTCACTCTGTCAATCTGTCACTTGGTCATTTCGTCGCTCTGTCAGTCAGTCATACTGTTGTTCAGAGGCTCTGTCACTCGGTCGTTTCGTCGCTCTGTCAGTCAGTCGTTCTGTTGTTCAGTGTCACTTTGTTGCTCGGTCATTTCGTCACTGTCAGTTAGTCGTCCTGTTGTTTAGAGGCTCTGTCATTTCGTTGTACTGTTGTTTAGTGGCTCTGTCACTCTGTCATTTCGTCGCTCTTTTAGTCAGTTGTACTGTTCTTTAGTGGCTCTGTCACTATGTCAGTCCGTTGTACTGTTGTTCAGTGGCTCTATCACTCTGTCAGTCAGTTGTACTGTTGTTCAGCGGCTAGTCACTCTGTCATTTCGTCGCTCTGTCAGTCAGTTGTATTGCTTTTCAGGGGCTCTGTCACTCTGTCAGTCAGTCGCCCTGTTGCTCAGTGACTCTGTCACTCTGTGAATCTGTCACTCGGTCATTTCGTCGCTCTGTCAGTCCGTCATACTGTTGTTCAGTGACTCTGTCACTTTGTTGCTCGGTCATTTCGTCGCTCTGTCAGTCAGTCGTCCTGTTGTTCAGCGACTCGGTCACTCTGTCACTATGTCAGTCAGTGGCTCTGTCACTCTGTCATTTCGTCGCTCAGTCGCCCTGTTGTTCAATGACTCTGTCATTCAGTCATTTTGTCGCTCTGTCAGTCAGTTGTAGTGTTGTTCAGTGACTCTGTCATTCTGTCATTTTGTCGCTTTGTCAGTCAGTCGTCCTGTTGTTTAGTGGCTCTGTTTTTTCGTCGCTCTGTCTGTCAGTCAGTATTCCTGTTGTTCAGTGCCTCTGTCATTCTGTCATTTTGTCGCTTTGTCAGTCAGTCGTCCTGTTGTTCAGTGGCTCTGTTATTTCGTCGCTTCTGTCTGTCAGTCAGTATTCCTGTTGTTCAGTGACTCTGTCATTCTGTCATTTGTCCTTTCGTTGTATTGTTGTTCAGTGGCTCTGCCACTCTGTCACTATGTCAGTCAGTGGCTCTGTCACTCTGTCATTTCGTCGCTCTGTCAGTCAGTCGCCCTGTTGTTCAATGACTCTGTCATTCAGTCATTTGTCGCTCTGTCGAGTCAGTTGTAGTGTTGTTCATTCTGTCATTTTGTCAGCTTTTTGTCAGTCAGTCGTCCTGTTGTTCAGTGGCTCTGTTATTTCGTCGCTCTGTCTGTCAGTCAGTATTCCTGTTGTTCAGTGCCTCTGTCATTCTGTCATTTTGTCGCTTTGTCAGTCGTCCTGTTGTTCAGTGGCTCTGTCACTCTGTCATTTCGTCGAGACAGAGAAGTCGCCCTGTTTCTCAGTGATTCTGTTCCTCTGTAATCTGTCACTCTGTCATTTCGTCACTCTGTCAGTCCGTCATACTGTTGTTCAGTGACTCTGTCACTTTGTGGCTCAGTCACTCTGTCATTTCGTCGCTCTGTCAGTCAGTTGTATTGTTGTTCAGTGGCTCAGTCACTCTGTCATTTCGTCACTATGTCAGTCAGTTGTATTGTTGTTCAGTGGCTCTGTTACTCTGTCATTTTGTCGCTCTGTCAGTCAGTCGTCCTGTTGTTCAGTGACTCTGTCAATTTGTCGCTCGGTCATTTCGTCGCTGTCAGTCAGTCGTCCTGTTGTTTAGTGGCTCTGTCATTTCGTTGTACTGTTGCTTAGTGGCTCTGTCACTCTGTCATTTCGTCGCTCTTTTAGTCAGTTGTACTGTTCTTTAGTGGCTCTGTCACTCTGTCAGTCCGTTGTACTGTTGTTCAGTGGCTCTATCACTCTGTCAGTCAGTTCTGTTGTTCAGCGGCTAGTCCTCTGTCATTTCGTCGCTCTGTCAGTCCGTTGTCTTTTCAGTGGCTCTGTCACTCTGTCATTTTCGTCGCTCTGTCAGTCCGTTGTATTGGCTTTTTCAGTGGCTCTGTCACTCTCTGTCATTTCGTCGCTCTGTCAGTCAGTCGTCCTGTTGTTCAGCGACTCGGTCACTCTGTCAATCTGTCACTCTGTCATTTCGTCGCTCTGTCATTCAGTCATACTGCTGTTCAGAGGCTCTGTCACTCGGTCATTTCGTCGCTCTGTCAGTGGCACTGTCGTTGCGATCGATTTGTTGCTCAATCACTTCTGTCGGTTCGTCGATCCGTTATACACTTCACTTCACTTCACTGGACTGCATGATCTGCTGATCCCCACCGTGCCTGGACGACTGAAGAAATGCTGCAGCTGCTGCCCTTTATATGGGGCGACTGAGACTCAAATTCAAGATCGCACTCAAATTTTGAGCCCGTTGCATTTGAGCTTTAGTTGACCACTGGGAAGACCCTCTGCTGCTGCTTTCTAGCTTCGTTTTACTGAAATATAACTGACAAATAATTCAGTGGCTCAGTCACTCTGTCATTTCGTCGCTCTGTCAGTCAGTTGTACTGTTGTTCAGTGCCTCTGTCATTCTGTCATTTGTCATTTTGTCAGTCAGTCGTCCTGTTGTTCAGTGGCTCTGTTATTTCGTCGCTCTGTCTGTCAGTCAGTATTCCTGTTGTTCAGTGACTCTGTCATTCTGTCATTTTGTCGCTCTGTCAGTCAGTTGTATTGTTGTTTAGTGGCTCTGCCACTCTGTCACTATGTCAGTCAGTTGTTCAGTGGCTCTGTCACTCTGTCATTTCGTCGCTCTGTCAGTCAGTCGCCCTGTTGTTCAATGACTCTGTCATTCAGTCATTTTGTCGCTCTGTCAGTCAGTTGTAGTGTTGTTCAGTGACTCTGTCATTCTGTCATTTTGTCGCTTTGTCAGTCATTCGTCCTGTTGTTCAGTGGCTCTGTTATTTCGTCGCTCTGTCTGTCAGTCAGTATTCCTGTTGTACAGTGACTCTGTCATTCTGTCATTTTGTCGCTCTGTCAGTCAGTTGTACTGTTGTTCAGTGACTCTGTCATTCTGTCATTTTGTCGCTTTGTCAGTCAGTCAGCCTGTTGTTCAGTGGCACTGTTATTTCGTCGCTCTGTCTGTCAGTCAGTATTCCTGTTGTTCAGTGACTCTGTCATTCTGTCATTTTGTCGCTCTGTCAGTCAGTTGTATTGTTTTTCAGTGGCTCTGTCACTCTGTCATTTCGTCGCTCTGTCAGTCAGTCGCCCTGTTGCTCAGTGATTCTGTCACTCTGTGAGTCAGTCGTCAGTCGTTCTGTTGTTCAGTGTCACTTTGTCGCTCGGTCATTTCGTCGCTGTCAGTTAGTCGTCCTGTTGTTAGAGGCTCTGTCATTTCGTTGTACTGTTGTTTAGTGGCTCTGTCACTCTGTCATTTCGTCGCTCTTTTAGTCAGTTGTACTGTTCTTTAGTGGCTCTGTCACTATGTCAGTCCGTTGTACTGTTGTTCAGTGGCTCTATCACTCTGTCAGTCAGTTGTACTGTTGTTCAGCGGCTAGTCACTCTGTCATTTCGTCGCTCTGTCAGTCAGTTGTATTGCTTTTCAGGGGCTCTGTCACTCTGTCAGTCAGTCGCCCTGTTGCTCAGTGACTCTGTCACTCTGTGAATCTGTCACTCGGTCATTTCGTCGCTCTGTCAGTCTGTCATACTGTTGTTCAGTGACTCTGTCACTTTGTTGCTCGGTCATTTCGTCGCTCTGTCAGTCAGTCGTCCTGTTGTTCAGCGACTCGGTCACTCTGTCAATCTGTCACTCTGTCATTTCGTCGCTCTGTCAGTCAGTCATACTGCTGTTCAGAGGCTCTGTCACTCGGTCATTTCCTCGCTCTGTCAGTCAGTCGTTCTGTTGTTCAGTGTCACTTTATCACTCTGTCATTTCGTCGCTCTGTCATGTTGTCGCTCTGTCAGTGGCACTGTCGTTGCGATCGATTTGTTGCTCAATCACTTCTGTCGGTTCGTCGATCCGTTATACACTTCACTTCACTTCACTGGACTGCATGATCTGCTGATCCTCACCGTGCCTGGACGACTGAAGAAATGCTGCAGCTGCTGCCCTTTATATGGGGCGACTGAGACTCAAATTCAAGATGGCACTCAAATTTTGAGCCCGTTGCATTAGAGCTTTAGTTGACCACTGGGAAGACCCTCTGCTGCTGCTTTCTAGCTTCGTTTTACTGAAATATAACTGACAAATAATTCAGTGGCTCGCACATCCTCTGTCATTTCGTCGCTCTGTCAGTCAGTTGTACTGTTGTTCAGTGCCTCTGTCATTTTGTCGCTTTGTCAGTCAGTCGTCCTGTTGTTCAGTGGCTCTGTTATTACGTCGCTCTGTCTGTCAGTCAGTATTCCTGTTGTTCAGTGACTCTGTCATTCTGTCATTTTGTCGCTCTGTCAGTCAGTTGTATTGTTGTTCAGTGGCTCTGCCACTCTGTCACTGTGTCAGTCAGTGGTTCAGAGGCTCTGTCACTCGGTCATTTCGTCGCTCTGTCAGTCAGTCGCCCTGTTGTTCAGTAGCTCTGTCATTCATTCATCGCTCTGTCAGTCAAGTCCATACTGTTGTTCAATGACTCTGTCATTCAAGTCATTTTGTCGCTCTGTCAGTCAGTTGTAGTGTTGTTCAGTGACTCTGTCATTCTGTCATTTTGTCGCTTTGTCAGTCAGTCGTCCCTGTTGTTCAGTGGCTCTGTTATTTCGTCGCTCTGTCTGTCAGTCATTCCTGTTGTTGAGTCTTCTGTTGTTCAGTCTGTCCCTCTGTCAGTCTGTCGCTTTGTCAGTCAGTCGTCCTGTTGTTCAGTGGCTCTGTTATTTCGTCGCTCTGTCTGTCAGTCAGTATTCCTGTTGTTCTGTGACTCTGTCATTCTGTCATTTTGTCGCTCTGTCAGTCAGTTGTATTGTTGTTCAGTGGCTCTGCCACTCTGTCACGTCAGTCAGTCAGTGGCTCTGTCACTCTGTCAATTCGTCGCTCTGTCAGTCAGTCGCCCTGTTGTTCAATGACTCTGTCATTCCAGTCATTTGTCGTCGCTCTGTCAGTCAGTTGTAGTGTTGTTCAGTGACTCTGTCATTCTGTCATTTTGTCGCTTTGTCAGTCAGTCGTCCTGTTGTTCAGTGGCTCTGTTATTTCGTCGTCGCTCTGTCTGTCAGTCAGTATTCCTGTTGTTCAGTGCCTCTGTCATTCTGTCATTTTGTCGCTTTGTCAGTCAGTCGTCCTGTTGTTCAGTGGCTCTGTCACTCTGTCATTTCGTCGCGAGACAGTCGCCCTGTTGCTCAGTGATTCTGTCACTCTGTGAATCTGTCACTCTGTCATTTCGTCGCTCTGTCAGTCCGTCATACTGTTGTTCAGTGACTCTGTTCACTTGTGGCTCAGTCACTCTGTCATTTCGTCCCTCTGTCAGGTCAGTTTTATTGTTGTTCCAGTGGCTCAGTCACTCTGTCATTTTCGTCACTATGTGTACGGTTGTATTGTAATTGTTCAGTGGCTCTGTTACTCTGTCATTTTGTCGCTCTGTCAGTCAGTCGTCCTGTTGTTCAGTGACTCTGTCAATTTGTCGCTCGGTCATTTCGTCGCTGTCAGTCAGTCGTCCTGTTGTTTAGTGGCTCTGTCACTTTTATTTTCGTTGTACTCTTCTTTAGTGGTTCTGTCACTCTGTCATTTCGTCACTCTCCGTCATCGTCAGTGGCACTGTCGTTTCGTTCGATTTGTTGCTCAGTAACTTCTGTCGGTCCGTTGGCCACTGCTGTACTTCACTGGACTCTGTCACTCATCAGTCAGATTTGTACTGTTGTTCAGCGGCCTGGCCACTCTGCTCATATTCAAGATCGCACTCATTGTCAGTCCAGTTACCTTGTTGACCACTTGAGACTCTGTCCTGCTGTCATTTCGTGGCTCTGTTCACCAGTCAGTTACTCTTGTTCCAGTGGCTCTGTCACTGGCCAGTCACTCTGCCTCGATTTGTCGGTCAGTCGTCCTGTTGTTCAGTGGCTCTGTCGTCCTGTTCACTCTCATTTCGTCACTATGTCATTCAGTTGTATTGTTGGTTCAGTGGCTCCGTCACTCCTGTCATTTCGTCACTATGTCAGTCAGTTGTATTGTTGTTCAGCGACTCGGTCACTCTGTCAGTCAGTCACTTGGTCATTTCGTCGCTCTGTCAGTCAGTCATACTGTTGTTCAGAGAGCTCTGTCACTCGGTCATTTCGTCGCTCTGTCAGTCAGTCGTTCTGTTGTTCAGTGTCACTTTGTCGCTCGGTCATTTCGTCGCTGTCAGTTAGTCGTCCTGTTGTTTAGAGGCTCTGTCATTTCGTTGTACTGTTGTTTAGT
This sequence comes from Drosophila mojavensis, assembly GCF_018153725.1. NCBI lineage: Eukaryota > Metazoa > Arthropoda > Insecta > Diptera > Drosophilidae > Drosophila > Drosophila mojavensis. Next base: position 12,998 of record NW_025318702.1, on the reverse strand, counting down.
GGCTCTGTCACTCTGTCATTTCGTCGCTCTTTTAGTCAGTTGTACTGTTTCTTTAGTGGCTCTGTCACTTTGTTGCTCGTCAGTGGCCTTTCGTCACTCTGTCAGTTCAGCGGCATCTGTCATTTCAGTCGCTCTGTCACTGTTGTTTCGGGGCTAGTCACTCTGTCATTTCGTCGCTCTGTCAGTCAGTCGTATTGTTGTTCAGCGCTCGGTCACTCTGTCAATCTGTCACTTGGTCGCTGTCGCTCTGTCAGTCAGTTATATTGTTGTTCAGTGGCTCTGTCACTCTGTCATTTCGTCGCTCCTGTCAGTCCAGTCTGTTGTTTTAGTGTCACTTTGTCGCTGGTCATTTCGTCGCTCTTGTCAGTCAGTCGTCCTGTTGTTCAGCGACTCGGTCACTCTGTCAATCTGTCTTAGTAATTTCGTCGCTCTGTCAGTCAGTCATACTGTTGTTCAGAGGCTCTGTCACTCGGTCATTTCGTCGCTCTGTCAGTCGTTCTGTTGTTCCAGTGTCACTTTGTCACTCGGTCATTTCGTCACTGTCAGTCGTCCTGTTGTTTAGAGGCTCTGTCTGTTTCGTCGTACTGTTGTTCAGTGGCTCTGTCACTCTGTCATTCGTCGCTCTTTAGTCAGTTGTACTGTTCTTTAGTGGCACTCTGTCAGTCCATGTCAGTCCGTTGTCTGTTATTCAGTGTCACTTTGTTGCTCGGTCATTCGTCGCTCTGTCAGTCAGTCGTCCTGTTGTTCAGCGGCTCGTCACTCTGTCATTTCGTCGCTCTGTCAGTCAGTTGTATTGCTTTTCAGTGGCTCTGTCACTCTGTCATTTCGTCGCTCTGTCAGTCTTCTACTTTGTTCAGTGGTTCACTCTGTCAGTCCGGTATTGCTCAGTGGCTCTACGTCACTCTGTCATTTCGTCGCTCTGTCAGTCAGTCCGTCATACTGTTGTTCAGTGGCTCTGTCACTTTGTTGCTCGGTCATTTCGTCGCTCTGTCAGTCGTCCTGTTGTTCAGGCGACTCGGTCACTCTGTCAATCTGTCACTTGGTCATTTCGTCGCTCTGTCAGTCAGTCATACTGTTGTTCAGAGGCTCTGTCACTCGGTCATTTCGTCGCTCTGTCAGTCAGTCGTTCTGTTGTTCAGTGTCACTTTGTCAGCTCGGTCATTTCGTCACTGTCAGTTAGTCGTCCTGTTGTTTAGAGGCTCTGTCACTTCGTTGTACTGTTGTTTAGTGGCTCTGTCACTCTGTCATTTTCGTCGCTCTTTTAGTCAGTTGTACTGTTCTTTAGCGGCTCTGTCACTCACGTCCGTTGTACTGTTGTTCAGTGGCTCTATCACTCTGTCAGTCAGTTCTGTTCAGCGGCTAGTCACTCTGTCATTTCGTCGCTCTGTCAGTGTCGTTGTATTGCTTTCAGTGGCTCTGTCCTCTGTCATTTCGTCGCTCTGTCAGTCTGTCATACTGCTGTTCAGTGACTCTGTCACTTTGTTGCTCGGGTCATTTCGTCGCTCTGTCAGTCAGTCGTCCTGTTGTTCAGCCACTCGGTCACTCTGTGATCTGTCACTCCTGTCTAAGTCGCTCTGTCAGTCAGTCTACTCTTGTTCAGAAGGCTCTGTCACTCAAATTTTGAGCCCGTTGCATTAGAGAGCTTTAGTTGACCATTGTCGGAAGACCCTCTGCTGCTGCTTTCTAGCTTCGTTTTACTGAAATATAACTGACAAATAATTCAGTGGCTCAGTCACTCTGTCATTTCGTCGCTCTGTCAGTCAGTTGTACTGTTGTTCAGTGCCTCTGTCATTCTGTATCATTTGTCGGTTTGTCAGTCAGTCGTCCTGTTGTTCAGTGGCTCTGTTATTTCGTAGCTCTGTCTGTCAGTCCAGTATTCCTGTTGTTCGTTGACTCTTCATTCTGTCATTTTGTCGCTCTGTCAGTCAGTGGTTCAGAGGCTCCCTACGGTCATTTTCTGTCACTGTCAGTCAGTTGTCTTGCTGTTCAGTCGCCTTACTCTGTCATTTCATCGCTCTGTCAGTCAGTCGTCCTGTTGTTCAATGAGCTCTGTCATTCAGTCATTTTGTCACTCTGTCAGTCAGTTGTAGTGTTGTTCAGTGACTCTGTCATTCTGTCATTTTGCTCTTCTTTGTCAGTCGTCTCGTCCCGTTGTTCAGTGGCTCTGTTATTTTCGTCGCTCTGTCTGTCGTCATCTCTTGCGTTCAGTGCCTCTGTCATTCTGTCATTTTGTCCTGCTTTCAGTCAGTCGTCCTGTTGTTCCAGTGGCTCTGTTATTTCGTCGCGCTGTCCTGGCTGTCAGGATTCCTGTTGATCCCATGCCTGTCAGTGACTCCATTCTGTCATTCATTTTGTCGCTCTGTCAGTCAGTTGTATTGTTTGTTCAGCCTGGCTCTCGCGCCACTCTGTCACTATGTCACGTCAGTGGCTCTGTCGCTCTGTCATTTCGTCGCTCTGTCAGTCAGTCGCTCTGTTGTTCAATGTACTCTGTCATTCAGTCATTTGTCGCTCTGTCAGTCAGTTGTGGTGTTGTTCAATGACTCTGTCACTCTGTCATTCTGTCCACTTTGTTCACTTGTTGTCAGTCAGTCGTCCTGTTGTTCAGTGGCTCTCTGGTATTTCGTCGCTCTGTCAGTCAAGTCTGTATTCCTGTTTCAGAGGCTCTGTCACTCTGTCATTTTGTCGTTCTTGTCAGTCAGTCCTCCTGTTGTTCCAGTGGCTCTGTCACTCTGTCATTTCGTCGCGAGACAGTTGTATTGTTGTTCAGTGGGCTCTGTCACTCTGTCATTTCGTCACTCTGTCAGTCCGTCATACTGTTGTTCAGTGACTGTCACTTTGTTGCTCTGTCATTTCATCGCTCTGTCAGTCAGTCGTCCTGTTGTTCAGCGACTCGGTCACTCTGTCAATCTGTCATAGTCATTTCGTCGCTCTGTCAGTCAGTCGTACTGTTGTTCAGAGGCTCTGTCACTCTGTCATTTCGTCGCTCTGTCAGTCAGTCGTCCTGTTGTTCAGCTTGTCACTTTGTCGCTCGGTCATTTCGTCGCTGTCAGTTAGTCGTCCTGTTGTTTAGAGGCTCTGTCATTTCTTGTTGTACTGTTGTTTAGTGGCTCTGTCCTCTGTCATTTCGTCGCTCTTAGTCAGTTGTACTGTTCTTTAGGGCTCTGTCACTGTCATTTCGTTGTACTGTTGTTTAGTGGCTGTCACTTGTCATTTCTCGTGTATGTCGCTCTGTCATGTTGTCTCAGTCAGTGGCACTGTCGTTGCGATCGATTTGTTGCTCAATCACTTCTGTCGGTCCGTCGATCCGTTATACACTTCACTTTCACTTCACTCAGGACTGCATGATCTGCTGATCCCCACCGTGCCTGGACGACCAAGAAATGCTGCAGCTGCCCTTATATGGTGAGCCGTTCACATTTTTGAGCCCGTTGCAGAGGTTTAGTTCACCACTGAGAAGACTCTTTGCTGCTGCTTTCTAGCTTCGTTTTTACTGAAATATAACTGACAAATGATTCAGGTGGCTCCAGTCACTCTGTCATTTCGTCGATTCTCTGTCGGTCAGTCGTCCTGTTGTTCAGTGCCTCTGTCATTCTGTTCATTTTTCGTCGCTATGTCAGTCAGTTCGTACTGTTGTTCAGTGGCTCTGTCACTATGTCATTTCTACTGTCTGTCAGTTAGTATTCTGTTGTTCAGTGTCACTCTGTCAATTCTGTCATTTGTCTTTTTTTGCTCTGTCAGTCAGTTCATACTGTTGTTCAGAGGCTTTGTCACAGTCATTTCGTCGCTCTGTCAGTCAGTCGTTCTGTTGTTCAGTGTCACTTTGTTGCTCGGTCGATTTGTCGCTGTCAGTTAGTCGTCCTGTTGTTTAGGCGTCTCGGTCACTCTGTTCAATCTGTCACTCTGTCATTTCGTCGCTCTGTCGTTGTTTTGTTCTTTAGCGGTATCCACCTGTCAGTCAGTTGTACTGTTGTTCAGCGGCTCTGTCACTCTGTCATTTCGTCGCTCTGTCAGTCAGCGTTCTATTGCTTTTCTCAGGGGCTCTGTCACTTGTCATTTCGTCGCTCTGTCAGTCAGTTCTACTCTTGTTCAGTGGCTCAGTCACTCTGCCATTTCGTCGCTTTGTCAGTCAGTCATACTGTTGTTCAGTCACTCTGTCACTCTGTTGCTTTCATTTCGTCCGCTCTGTCAGTCAGTCGTCCTGTTGTTCAGCGACTCGGTCACTCTGTCAATCTGTTCGCGTTGTTTTCAAATTCTCTCTGTCGAGTCAGGTCATACTGTTGTTCAGAGGCTCTGGTCACTCCTGGTCATTTGTGCTCTGTCAGGTCAGTCGTTCTGTTCAGTGTCACTTTGTCGCTCGGTCATTTCGTCGCTGTCCAGTTAGTCGTCCTGTTGTTTGAGGGCTCTGTCATTTCGTTGTACTGTTGTTTGGTGGCTCTGTCACTCTGTCATTTCGTCGCTCTTTTAGTCAGTTGTACTGTTCTTTAGTGGCTCTGTCACTCTGTCATTTCGTTGTACTGTTGTTTAGTGGCTCTGTCACTTTGTCATTTCGTCGCTCTGTCATGTTGTCGCACTGTCGTTGCGATCGATTTGTTGCTCAATCACTTCTGTCGGTTCGTCGATCCGTTATACACGTCACTTCATTCACTGGACTGCATGATCTGCTGATCCCCACCGTGCCTGGACGACTGAAGAAATGCTGCAGCTGCTGCCCTTTTATATGGGGCGACTGAGACTCAAAATTCAAGATCGCACTCAAATTTTGAGCCCGTTGCATTTGAGGCTTTAGTTGACCACTGGGAGAAGACCCTCTGATGCTGCTCTAGCTTCGTTTTACTGAAATATAATTGACAAATAATTCAGTGGCTCAGTCACTCTGTCATTTCGTCGCTCTGTCAGTCAGTTGTAGTGTTGTTCAGAAGTGCCTCTGTCATTCTGTCATTTTGTCGCTTTGTCAGTCGTCGTCCTGTTGTTCAGTGGCTCTGTTATTTCGTCGCTCAAATTTTTTATATATACTCGGTCTAATCACCCAGAGACCCGCTTTTTGTCGGATATATGTGCCCACAGGGGCGTGGCAAACCCTGGACATATCTCCTAAAGTATAATGACTACTTAGCTTTAAATTGGATAGTTGAGTTACTGGTAGCCTCACTCTATCGATGCCCCAAAAATAATTTTTACGCCTCTTTAGGGGCGTATCGAAAAATACGCGTAATTTTTCACATTTTTGAGCATAAAATTCAAAAATTGCATTTAGAGGTTACCCAGGTTTCTCGTTCTTAGAACTGGCTAAGGCGAAGACCTGACCAGTAGGGGCGTGGCAAATCAGGAAAAACCTGTATTCTACTATGAGTATTAGAGCGAAGCAACTACTTAATTGTTGATGGATGTGAGAATGAGTATTTACAGTCAACGCCCGACTGCAACGTTCTGCCGCATTATTTTTAGGAGGAGAGAGCTCTAAGGAAAAAGCATTATTAATATTTATTAAAATTAACACAAAGAACATGAAACACTGTGCAAATCATGAATGCACACAGGTACGTAAGCGGACGATGGTGTCTAGTTACTCAGGACGGAACCAAAAATTTGAACGACCCAACAAAGAGGACGAATCAATATCACACTAATCAATTGCTATGAAAAACAATTCCCTAAAATTGTTCTGCGATTGGTTAACTTGATGGAGAGATCAATTAGCTGGAGCCTACTATGATGAACGGTAATTGTAAATTACTGTCAGCTCAGGTCTTAAGGCAAAGAGAAGAAACTGTTTTTGGACCGATTCCGTGCGATCCTGATACAGTTTATGTTGCGGAAATGGAAACTTGAACAATACTCTAGGATAGGATGCACAAACTAGTAAATAAGCGCTTGGTAATAAAAAGGATACTTTAAATTCATAGACCAACGTTTAATAAAGCCAAGCACACTTTTGCTTCATTAATTATGGTAGAAATATGAAGATTAAAGGCAGGATTAAGTTTACAGTCAAAGAATACACCAAGATCTTTTGACTGTAAAGATGCGTCGTAAGGGGTAATTTGCAATATTAGAGGGCAATTTTGCGACTAGAAGTGTCCTTTACTTGGAGCAATTTAGGTCAAGCTGGTTTGCCACACACCAGTTGAAATGCATTTGGGTCATCTTGTGAGGTGAAGATGTCCCTTTTTCTGGAGTATGGAAGGCAAAGGTACATCATCAGCATACATAAATATAATTGGAATACGAGGACACAACTAGGAAGGTCATTATAACAAGTAAGAACGTTGCAGTCTAGGGCGATACCGTTGCAGAGAAGACTCATTCACAGCCCAAACGCGTCAACAGAGTATATAGTGCAATTTTCAAGGTCTAGTGCGCAGCAAAGAGCAGGGCATGGTCATTAATATTGGAAAATCATCGAGTAGCTATTTCTATGATCATTGCATAATTGCATTCAAATTACATGCATATGTATATAATTTATACAATTTTGACTTTTAATAATATACATGTATTTATATCCATATATTGAATACCGGCTTCAAAGCTAGCAGCAGATCAGCACTTGATTTTACTATACATGTACTCATTGTCTATTCTATGCATTCTTGCAGACAGAAGCGCGCCTTTTCTCACATTCTTAGAATTTCGATTGATTTCTAGACTTTCATAGCCGTTACATAGTTTTTGTCTGATGACGCTCTCTTATTAAGCTATTCTATTTTAACCACTGATTGCTCGAGCAAACAATGGCGCGGGTGCTAAAGGAGCGATGCAGTAATGTTAGAGTAAGGAGGTTCAGACCTCTACTATGTTATTATTATTATTTTTTTTTTTTTCCATACATATTTCGTTTTTTATAAAATAGATATTTTTATTGGGAAGGTGCGAGCTTGACTGAATGGCCTTAATACTTTTTCATTTTTAGTCAGAATAATTTTAAGTTTAAATTTGTTTTCTTCTTAAATAGCCCTCAAATACATATACATAAATATATACATGTATATATGTAAGTCTACACACATGGCATCATTCCAACCTTATACACGCGCGCTCATTTGTATGTTATTGTATGTATACACACACATAAATGCCGTACTCCTAGCATATTCTAAGAATCTCGTTGAGACGTTTGTCTGCATTGTTTTTGAATTTCCAGCTACCACTCTGGCTTTTCTTTGCTATGTGGCGTCACTTAACAATAATGTGATTTCGTTTTAACGCTGTTGATCGAAACGACGCGGTGGTACTGTGGGGCTGAAGCGCCGACAACAATTGTTTAGCTATTTTGACAAACGTACTGTTTGGGTTGGAGTGCAAGTTCAAATCACGGAAAACACTTTTTAGTAAATTACAAATTTTCATTATTTTAACTTCTTTTAATTTTTAAATTCATAAAAATGTTTCTTTTTGTATTATGAATATCTAGCTTATTTATATGTACAAATGCATAAATAGATGGCTGACGGCGTATATGCATCATTCGCAATACGGGCACTGTAAATGCGATTATACACTTAGTGACCGTCGACTCCTCAATTTTAGCCAGTTCTTAGAACGAGCAGCAGTACCTAAATGCAAATTCTTGCACTCAAAAATGCAAAATTACAGGTGTTTTCGGTAGCCACACACTCCCTAAAGGGCTTAAAAAATTATTTTTTGGGGCATCGATAGAGGAGGCTGATAACTTAACTATCCAAATTTGAAGCTTCTAGCTCTTAAACTGTAGGAGATATAAACTTTTGCGGTTTGCCACGCCCCTATGGGCGGACATACTTATCTACCATAGCTCGTTGGACTTGGGTGATCAACCCGCGTATATATACCAAATTTCAGATCTCTAGCACATCAATAGTGCCTAAAATATAACAGAATTATAAAGTGTTAAAATTTTCCCGATCGCCACTAAGGGCGTGGCAAAGTGAAATGCATTTTCCGATATACCAGAAATCATGTTTGTTGAAGAGCTAGAAGCTGAAATTTGGTACATGTGGTCCGCCGACCACCCCAGATCACAAGCTATGGCGGATATATCTTCGCCCATTAGGGGCAAATCGGACAAACTGTATCTCCTAAAGTTATAAACTTAGAATGCTGAAATTTGCACGTAAAGCTAGAATATTTCTGAAGATGGGTGATAAATTATATATCTACGCCCACTAGGGAGCATTGGCAAATCGGACCTGAAGATATAGTGATTTTTCGAATTCTGCTATATATTTCAGGCACTATTGATGCGCTAGAACCTGAAAATTTTGTATATATACGCGGGTTGACAACCCAAGTCCAACGGGTTATGGTAGATATTTGTCCGCCTATAGGGGGCGTGGCAAACCACAAAGGATTTATATCTCCTACAGTTTAAGAGCTGAAGCTTTGACAGATTTGGATAGTTAAGAGGCTGGTGGCCACCTCTATTGATACCCCAAAACAATAATTTTAAGCCTCTTTAGGGGGCATGGCATATCGAAAAATACCCCTGTAATTTTTACATTTTTGAGCGTAAAAATTCCAAATTTTGCATTTAGGTAACCGGTTGCTCGTTCTAAGAACTTGGCTAAAATTGAGGAGTCTACAGCCACAGAGGGGGCGTGGCAATCGGCATTTACAGTGCCCGGAATAGCGACATTGCTATGCGTCAGCCATCTGGTTATGTATAGTACACATAAGTGGGCTTAATAGGCATTGATAGCACGGAAGGGAAACATTTTTATAAAATTAATAAAATAAAAAAAACTAAAATAACAAAAATTTTATTTACAAAAAAGTGTTTTCAGCGGGTTTTGAACTCCGCACCCAACCCAAAGCAGCATGTTTCTCAAAATAGCTAAGCTAAAAATTCAATATTAACTCAGAAACATAAAACTTACATTTCTGGGCTTTTCCCAGTTAATGTGGTTAAGCACAAATCACATTCTTACTGCGACTTTTTATTACACAAAAGAAAAGGCTGGAAGTGGTGGTTGGAAATTAAAAAAGAAAACAATGCAAAAAAGACAAATCAATCGCAGCAAGATTCTTAGAATATGCTAGTACATTTATGTGTACATACATACACACATACAAATGAGCGCGTGTATAAAGGCTGGAATGCTTGATGCTATGCGTGCAGGTATATATAATTATATATACATATATGTATATGTTGAGGGCTATTTAAGAGAAACAATTTAAACTTATAAAATTATTCGACTAAAAAATGAAAAGTATTAGAAGTGCCATTCAGTCAAGCTCGCACCTTCCCAATAAAATATCTATTTTATAAAAAGCAAAAATATGTATGAAAAAAAAAATAATAATAACATAGTAGTAAACCTCCCCTACTCTAACATTACTTGCGTCTGCCGCCCAGCGCCGCGCCACTGCTGCTCGAGCAATCAGTTGCTAAAATAGAATGGCTTAATAAAGAGAGCGTCATCAGACAAAACTACAGTAACGGCTAGAAGGTCGAAATCAATCGAAATTCTAGGGAAATGAGCGCGCTTCTGTCTGTACGCATAGAATAGACGATGAGTGTGTGCACAAGCATAGGAAAATCGCGCTGATCTTGCTGTTAGCTTGAAGCCGGTATCCAATGTATGGATATAAGTATATAATCAAGAACGTATAAATTATATGTATGTAATTTGAATGCAATAGCTATCGATGAATTTCCAATTTTAATAGCATCATGCCGTGTTTTTTGCTGCACTAGATTTGAGCCACTATATACTCTGGTTGATAGCGTTTGGGCTGTGAATGAGTCTTCTGCAATCAGTATCGCCCATTTGCAACACGTTCTTACTTGTTTAAGGGAATGATGAAAGATTCTTTTTCCAAATTGAAGGAACACAGAAGTATCCAAGGACAAGTTAAACAATTTTAGTAATTGTGACTGAGAAGAGAAACACTTTTACACTCTTTAATCACACAACTAGGAATATTATCAGCACCAGGAGAGAAGATGATTTCAATGTCTTGTGTACAGCCAGAGAGGATACAGTAACTTTGGGGTATTTATGAATCCATATTCAGGAAAGAGAATAAGGATATGAGTTGCTGTAGAATCAGCCCAAGGAAGGAATTGGATTGAAAAAAATCAGCAAATATAGATCAGAGGAATCCTGATCATTGCATGTTTTTTCACCTCAGGAACAAATGGAACGGCAAACCAGAGGATTTACGCTTCGGTTTACAAATGAGAAAAATTGTTTGGGATCACGAGTAAACTGACGTTTACAGCGACAATAAGATAATTCTACTTCTAACAGCTAAATTTAAAAGATTGAAGTTTGACAACGTGGAATATTTGGACCCAGTCAGCTTGAACCAGACTTTGTAATTTTTAAAACATTGAAGTTTTAATGTTTCTCAAGTTCGAAAGAGTTTTGGTGAACCAAGGTGGCTTATTTGAAACTGGCGAAATACGGCGGAGAGGGACACAAATATCCAGGAAATAGAGTTTAAAGGTAGAATAAAAAAACGATGCTGCTAAATTAATATCAACCGACTCATATAAAATAGACCAGTCTGTTGAATTAATTAGTTCGTTAAGCAAAACGAATTGCATTTATCGATAACGGCGACTAAGTTTAGAAGGCATTGGAGTAGTAGAGGGAGGATTGTCGATAGTTAATAAAACCTCTAAAGTGGGATGATATATCCTCGGGTAAAGGAGAAAGGTTGATCTCGCATTAACAAGACGAATGTCATGATTAACAAACACAAGATCAGAGTGCGATTAAGATGGTTTTGAAATAGAAGTTCATCTGAAACATAGACAGGTTAAACAATTCATCAAAAAGATGATGATCAATTGTCGGAATAAAGTAATTTGCATTACAAGTTGTGAAGACAGAAATTGTTCGGAATATTAAAATCATAACACAAAGAGAACAATCTCTATCATTTACATGTTCATTAACTTGTTTAATACAATTTATGGTGAGCATAAACTTGTACATCAGAAGGGAGGATATAAGGAGCATGTGATGTATAATGAACACGATGGGAGTTAATTTAACCGCTATAATCTCCACATCATGAAGAGGACGAACAAACAACTCAGAGTGGATAATGGACTTAACCGCAATTAACACCCCACCACCTCTGCGCGACGAACGGTCGAGTCTATAAATAGTGAAATTGCGAAAATTTCACTGATATTACTACTTAGCCATGTTTCGGTAAAAGCGATAATATCATATTGTACACTGAAACTATACGAAAAGACTTTTAAGTTTTGAGTTAAAGCCGCGTACATTTTTGATAAATCAGGGACAGCTGAGAAAGAGGTTTGCAGCAAGTAATTTAGTTTTTGAATTTCAACGTTTGATGAATTACCGAAGGTAAATTTACTGAAATAGGCATCGATCTGTTACGATTTTGATTAAATTCATTAACAACTACATGGTGGCCGAAATTAGGGTCACAAGGGTTTTAAAGGGCTGTTCTACAGGCACGAGGCCGAGTTTTAAGTTTGAAACAATTTCACGCCGCAAATAAACTTCGATATAAAAACATTAGCCGGAATCTTATTTGAGATAAAGAAAGCCGATACTGCCTCAATGGTAGTGTCAGATGAAAGCTAAAGATAAACTTGCTTTCTAGGAGAGACAACAGATAAGGTAATGCTATGAGAGGCTGACTTGTGCCACTCTTTGTTTGAGCAACAATAAGTAAGCATCCAAATTTGGGACTGGGGGCAGTTTCAATAGAAGCCTCAATAGGAGAAACAGATATGGGACAAGGTGAAGGGAGGATCTAGAAATTGGGAGCCGACTGACAAGGCAAGCACAAGGTAGGGAGGAGCAAGCGAATTGAGTACTATTACAGAAGGAGTTACCGACAACAAAGGAGTATCAATTGAGGAGAGGACTTTCAAGAAGCCGTACTGATTTAAGATTTCCTCAGCAGCATACTGCTGGTCAACTGCATAGAAATCTTCTTCAGTTTTAAACTGAGACCTCACAGCACTATACATTTGAAAAATTTATTTGTTTTTCCAAACAAATCGGACAAGACCAGCGTATGCCTCCACTACCAGCTTTAGTAGTAGACATAATATTGTCATATTCACGCCCAGTAAGACCTGCACGCGTGTCCATCATGTTATCACACAACCAGCAACATAAATTGCGCTTGTGCGAAGTCGACTGTTTTCCTGAAAGTGCAAACTTTTTTTGCAGCAACTCATATTGGCAATCGGGATAGATCCGCAAAATAACTGAATGAAATGTCAAAACAAAGAGGTATAAATGTGGTAGAGCGAGTCCAACAACAAACAGCGTTACAGAGCACCCAACGAAAATATATGTTGAGAGAGCGAGTCAACAACAAAAACAGCCGTTACAAGTCAGTGACTCTGTCATTCTGTCATTTGTCGCTCATCCAGTCAGTTGTATTGTTGTTCAGTGGCTCTACTCCACTCTCTGTCATTTCGTCACTATGTCAGTCAGTTGTTCCCAGTGGCTCTGTTACTCTGGTCATTTCGTCGCTCTGTCAGTCAGTCGTCTGTTGGTTGGCTCTGTGATTTCATCGCGCTGTCAGTCAGTCATGCTGTTGTTCAATGACTCTGTCATTCAGTCATTTGTCGCTCTGTCAGTCCGGTTGGTGTTGTTCAGTGACTCTGTCATTCTGTCATTTTGTCGCTTTGTCAGTCAGTCGTCCCTGTTGTTCGAGTGGCTCTGTCATTTTGTCGCTTTGTCAGTCAGTCGTCCTGTTGATTCATTCTGTTATTTCGTCGCTCTGTCTGTCAGTCGTATTCCTGTTGTTCGGTGACTCTGAAATTCTGTCATTTTTATCACGCTCTGTCAGTTAGTTGTATTGTTTGTTCGGTGGCTCTCTGTCATTCGTCACTATATCAATCAGTTGTTCAGTGGTTCCTGTCACTCTGTCATTTCGTCGCTCTGTCAGTCAGTCGCCCTGTTGTTCAGTAGCTCTGTCATTTCATCAACTCTGTCAGTCACAGTATTCCTGTTGTTCAGTGACTCAAGTCCTCTGTCCAGTAAGTCAATCCTGTTGTTCAGTGCCTCTGT
>NW_025318701.1:0-1823 GCF_018153725.1 Drosophila mojavensis | reverse complement strand
AAGAAAGTTTTGCTAATTGTATTTTTGTCATACCAAACATTAGGAAAATTATTGAAAATAGAGCAGAGGAGAGCAATCTTTTTGGTAGATCTGGACCCGGCAAATACCTTTGGCAGCTGGCTCAAATAATGAGGAACACAACTTTTCAACCTCCACGTCTAAACATGCTTTGCAAATTACTGATATGTGCACACCATTCTCGGAAAAAGACCAATGGTGATCTGCCAAGAAACTAAAAACTAATATTCTCAAAACGGTTTCCTTGAAATATTTTGAAAGGGATGGATGGCCCAAAAGTAAGAATATTTCCCATCTCTACGGACATTTGACATCAGTCAATACACTATACGTTATTTTTGGGTTGCAGTGCTGGACACAACTGCAACAGTTATTTTCATCGTGAGGAACCACCACAGTCAGTTATCTGGCATCCGTTTGGATTTGCTGGGGGCATGGAGCTCAGACTTTCAATGGTTACAAAATGTCAGATACTACAGATATGCGTGCCTGACATTGCAAACGCGGTTAACCATTTCTAAAGATAATTTATATAGAAGTATATTAAAATGAAGTTTAATAATTTAAATGAAATTTTAATCTGGCAATAAAGAAAATAGGCTGGGTATAAAAGGTGTCCTGAGTTAGTGACGCACTTAACGATTGTAGCAGTGCGATAGGAATATAAAAGCACAGACAAATGAACTATAACCCTTGCAACCCCAGCAACAGAATATGCAAGAGACAAGCACTGATCCTTACAAACTCTAGCGATAGGACAAGCATATTTAATAGAGCAAAGCGCAGCCTAATAAACTCAGCAATAGACGCAGGTAGAAATAATATTAAAAATTATCAAAACTTTTAAAACCGTCAATCTTATATAAAAAGGCATTTTCTTCATGCTCTTTACAATGAACATCTCAAAAGGAGGCAAGACTGTTTTATGCAGAAATTTGGGATTGGCTGACCGAGCAACAACCTCAGTAATGGCAGTAGAAAATTATAGCCTTGAAGAGTTTCCCGGTGGCTACTGTCCCGCCACATAAAGGTTTTCGTTGCGTTTGCCGAAAGCGCAAATTTTGGTCCGAAAGTGGCCGACGAGTACGCGATGTCGCTCCTCACACCTTATCGCATGGGGTTAACTAATGGAGGGCTGAATATTGGAGAATGGCTTCAAGCCGGATCTATTTCTTAGCGCAAATTCAAAAATAAGTTGTGCACGCAGAGACTGTATGGAAGCTTAACAACTGATGAAGTGGCTACAATCTGTATAAAGTAAAAACATACAGCTCTACTGAAAACAAGGCTAGTCGCAAAAAATAACCAGCCTGTAAAACCAGTATCAAAATGTAATTTTTTTTTTTCTTGTGGAATCGAAATAGGAATCGAGTCTCCGATAATTCAAAATTTGCTTCCATCAAGGGGAGTTTATTTAAACAAGTGGATCAAAGAATGTGGTTTCATAATATTGGACTGGAAATAAGGGCTAAAAAATATGCTACCAAGCATTTCGAAACGTGAATGTATTGATAAATTTAAATTAAGCGTCAATGCGGTCGCAAACTTAAATTTGTCAAACTCAAATTCCTCCAAATAAAATGCTGACTTCAGTGATGAGATTATTCAATGGGCAGGGGAAGAAGATATTACATAGCTATGGTAAGTTTGATGACTTTTTGTAAAGCCATCTGCCATAGAACAGCTGCAGCAAGCTCATTCAAAATAAAAGTGACGAGGAAGAAAAATTTATTGATGGTTTAAAAAGAAATCAATTGTGAGAAGGTCTTCTTTGCTCAAATTGTTTAAATAGACATAAGAATGAG
>NW_025318700.1:0-679 GCF_018153725.1 Drosophila mojavensis | reverse complement strand
GTCTGTTTGAGAACTGGAAGTATGTTTCAAGCTACGCCACCCTCAGCTGGTGGCTTAAAACATACTGACCCAAAAAATAAAATAGAAGAAAATATTAGACTATCGCAAAGAAGCATTGGCAGGCTTAATGTCGGACCGTTGTTTGCAATCAGGAATCCAATAATAGAGCAGTTTTCAATAGATGGGGTATTTATTTAGACGATTCTAGCTACGAAGTTAGTGGTGAAAGAATTTTTCGATATTTGATGCACCGCATCTAGTAAAATCTCTTAGAAATATTCTTTTAAAGAATAATATTTCAACACCAGAAGACACAGTTTCATGGGAAATAATAGAAAATTGTATGAAACTGAGACCAAAAATTTAACACGTTCCATGTCCGAAATTGAGCTTAAAAAACATGTTTTTAAAAAAAAAAATGAAAGTTAAATTTGCCACAGCGAAGCTGCTGCGATACGCACAGTTGTCGATTCAGGTGTTTTTTCTGATTGCAATTTTGATTGCCAAATAGTCATGTTTTATTGACAACAATCCTTCTAGATGTTCCCTGGGAGAAAAATACGCTAAACAATTAGAAATGCATGAGTGGAGCCTAAAATCTGCATTATCCACACAGAGTATTGTAACTGATGGGATGATTATTACAATCTCATCGGTATCTTCCTAAGCAGGAAAATTT
>NW_025318699.1:0-511 GCF_018153725.1 Drosophila mojavensis | reverse complement strand
AATTTGGTGCCCAATCATTCTTTAATTCTAATTAGAAAAAAGAATTGTAAATGGCAAACTGAGAAAAATTGTTGGTAAGCCCAGCATTTCAAGTAGAGAAATTATTCTCTGTTCCCGCACAGTAAATTGAAGAGTGTCAAGTGAAGGACAATTTACATACAGTGTGCGCCAATATGGAAGCACGGTTTGTAAAATCTGGGGCTTGGCTTCGTGATAGCCGAAATCAATTCCCTAAAGAGTTCAAGGATGCCCAGAAAAGAAAAAGGACAACAACCATTAATCTACTCGTCTCATGTCAAAATGCCCAAGCAAGCAACATCGAACGAAGCTTGACAGTCTCTTCAACAAACGACGTCGCCACGAATATATCGCATGGGGTGTCCGTTTAGCAAATTAGACATAAATTAAAATATGACGATCTTTAGTTTCCTTTTAATAAATAAGGAAAATATGAATCACTTACGACCTTCGATTTACGCATTTCCAGAGATTTATTGTGTAATATAAAAAA
>NW_025318698.1:0-1437 GCF_018153725.1 Drosophila mojavensis | reverse complement strand
TGAATGCAGGAATTTTTTTGAAAAGGGGACATACCATATGAGCAGAACATGATAGGATTTGCTGCGGATGGATGCAGTAATGTTTGGCCAAAACCATTCTCTTTCACGCAACTGCTGAGGAAGGATATTCGAATTTCTTTTTTGATTAAATATGTGTCACTCATTCACCTCTGCACGTCTTTTGCTTGCAAAGAATTGCTAAAAAAAAAAGTGAAAGGATTTGCAAGAGATGTCTATAACACAAGCCCAATACACGTATCGGAGACTATAAGCAGTTTTGATCTTTGTTAATGTGAAACGACACAAACTTTTACATATCGGACAAGCAAGGGTGGCTATCTCTGCTTCAAGTAGCTGAAAGGCTGTTAGAGCAACTTTCCACCGTTAAACTTTTATTTTCAAAGGAGCTGCGAGTGAATGACGGGTTAAAATCTGCAGAGCCGATTCTCAAATGTGCTTAGGAATTTGACGACAGAGTTGTATTTGGAGGACTTTTTTCTGAAATTTGTGGGGTGCCCCTATTTCAACAATTGCAAACAAGGAGATGCAGTCAAAAAGTCCAAAATTGTATTTGTTCTACAGCTCTTGCAACTTACAAAGACCAATAGTGTTGAGTGTTCCTTTAAAAATAGGAGATCTACATGAAAGAACGGAGGTTGGCATCCTGCTCATGTAATACTTCAAGGTTCCTCGTCAGCCCTCTCAGTTCTCTTTGAAGTGCAAGGGGTTAATGTTCGGAACAACTCCCGGCAGTAGCTTTACGAAGCTATTGCTCTTTTGAGCGCTATATAGATAAGATGAAACCCGGTAGAATACTGGGATAACGTAATACCGTAATATTACCGTAATATACCGCGGAACAAAAATAATGCTATATTATAACAATGGTCCATCCCCAGTGTACCAGTTTCACGCTCAAAAGTTTCTTCAGACACCTACTTTATTGGCCCAATACCAATAAAAAACCAATAAAACAACCAGTCCGGAGTGGTAGTACATACAGAAAAAAGTGTGACCGTTTCAGTATTTTGCACTTCTGCGCGTGTGGGATCTAACTGCAAAAAAGAAGATGGCAGCTGATGACCCGATAATGATGACAATTGAAACATTTAAATACTTTGATATTTTGTTTTTATTAATATTATTAATAATAGATTGTGATTAGGCGCACTCTGAATGTCGCTTCAAGTTAAAAGAAGCGCGCGCGCTTTCACAAGTGATCGCGTTGCCATCTGTTATATTAAAGAACTGTAATGTGACCGTTGAGCTTGTCCAAAGCTCGACCTAATCCAATAATAAATAACCAATGGTAACAAAAAAAAACTTAAAAAGAGTGGGAAACTTTACGTACAGTTGTTTATCCAAAAAATAAATTAAATTATACAGAAAAATCAGCTTCGTCAAATTGAAAAGACAGCTAATAGCGAAAACAACTTT
>NW_025318697.1:0-497 GCF_018153725.1 Drosophila mojavensis | reverse complement strand
TTGGAAAATGTGTTATTCGCGATGCCAGGCTCACACAAGACCGAACACATGCCAAGAGGAAGACAGTCACAGCCATGGATGTTGTTCAGGTTCATTGAAGAGGAAGGTCGTACACACTGTACGGTTTTGGTTAAGAAAAACGAGTACAAACAAGCAACTTATATTAATAAACAATCGGTCCCTTTCTTTTCAGGGACCACCAAATATATTTCCTTAAAAGAGCTGAAAATATGAAATGCAATAACTATTCGATTCTCGTTACTAAAAGTTTATGTACTTCATCTTGGGCCAATAATCTAGTCTAGCTGCAATATATATTGGAACAGATGAACAATGATGTATATATTTTGTATCCAACCAAGAAAGAGAGTACGATGTCGTATTAGCAGAAAATATTATTTTATGCACTAAAAAGAATACATACAGACGGAATGCCCAGCAGGGCCGCCAACTAGTCTTACTTGGCCAGATCTGGATCTTTTTTCAACTGTCAATTG
>NW_025318696.1:0-3023 GCF_018153725.1 Drosophila mojavensis | reverse complement strand
TTTCCAGCTTTTCGACACGTTAATGACTGTGAATGACTGTGAATGAAAAATGACTGTTTTTATTTTGAAATTTTCTCTTATATTAAATTATATTTGTATATTTATTTAGACTAATACATGAAAAATTGCATCTCTTTTTTGTATATTTGGTCGTCCTGAAAAGGACGTTTGGTTTTGGTTTTGGTTTTTAGATTTGCATTAATTCGTAATTTAAACCTTCTTTTCGGTCTTCTTAGGCAACAGAACTGCTTGCTTGGATGTTAGGCAACACCGCCCTGGGCAAAGAGTGACGCCCGAAAGGGTTTATTCAACTCTTCATCGTTGCGGATGGCGAATTGCAGATGGCGAGGGATAATTCTGGTTTTCTTGTTGTCGCGGGCTGCATTACCAGCCAACTCAAAACTTCAGCGGCCAAATATTCAATAACAGCCGCCAAGTAAGCCTGGAGCACCGGCTTTTTCAACACGCTCGGCGGCATGGTTGCCCTTGCGAAGAAAGCCGATGAAGTACGACCAACGGGAAACTGCAGGCCAACGCGGTTTGGGCGCGACTTTGCTTTTCCCTTCACTTTTCCACCTTTACCACGACCAGACATTATATGTTATTTATTTTCTTTTTACACTTCTCCACTCAACAAACAAGAATCGAATGCTCAACATTCGCATCATGTCTACTTATACTTTTTTCCCTACCTACTTTTTCAGCTGAAGAGGGTGAGTTGTGCTGTACGCAAACATGAAAAGGTTGTTCGAAAAATCCTACAATGTTAACCAAGCTGAATTTTTCTGTCAAACATTTGGGAAGTGAGTAAAAGTGAACTTGAGTGAATAATACAATAATAATAATGCCGCCTAAGACAAGGAAAGGCAGCCAAAAAGGCTGGCAAGGCCCAGAAGAATATTACAAAAGAATGATAAGAAGAAGAAGCGCAAGAGGAAGGAAGGAAAGTATATGCATCTATATTACAAAGTGCTAAAGCAGGTCCATCGACACTGAATCATCGAAAGCAATGAGCATCATGAACAGCTATCAGAACGACATTTTTGAGCACGTGTTGCTGCCTGAGGCCTCTCGTTTGGCACACTACAACAAACGTTCAACGATTACTAGTCGGGAAATCCAAACTGCAGTCCGTATTCTTCTGTTGCCCGGAGAGTTGGCCGGCACGCTGTCAGTGAAGGAACCAAAGAGTAACCGCGGTACACAGCTCTAAGTGTCTTGGCTTGATGTGTGGAGAGACATCCGGAAAAAGCAAAAGGCCTTTTCAAGGCCATAAATCTTTTTTCAAAGAATTTAAATATTTCAATGAATTTTCGTGATAATTCGAACGAACAACTAATCGCAAATCTTTTGTGTTTATGATGAAATGAAATGAAATGTTTAGCGAAACGAAGCCCAACAAATCAAAGAAGAGGAAGAACAACGAGCAGAATTAAATCTTGCCTGAGAGGCCTCCAGTTGGCGCTCTGACCAAAACTTTGTTATTTAAAAATTCTTCTTACAGCAATAAGTAAATAAATAAATCAGCATAATCTAACAAGCAACAATTTTTGACTGGAAATTGGCTCTCTCTTTTTATAGTGACCTACAGATATGTTTATAGCTTTTTCTCTTGGAAATATGTAATAGTAGTCCTGAAAGGACTTTTGATGATACAATTTCATAGTTTTGAGGGGAATTCATTTCACCACCCTGCCGGTGATTTCAGGTGAAATTACTTCTTTGGGTTTGATTACGGGACGCAGCTTTTTGCTTTTATTTCTGAAAGCTGAACTTTTTCAGATGCTGCCCGGAGACAACCTTTTTTGAACTAGCACTTGGCATGGTTTTTAGGTTTTCGGTCTTTTGGCTTTGCTTTGCGCTTGACTTTTGCCGCCTTTGCTGTTGTGGGCTTCGCTTTTAATGGTTCTAATTTCTTTGCATCTTTGACTTTACTTTTGTCCGCTTTCTTTTTGTCGATTGCTCTTTTTGTCGGTGTCTTTTTGGTCTGGTAGCCTTCTGATAACTTCTTATCGACAGCACCCGCTTTACTTTTGGTGGCAAGATATCTTCTTTTGGCTGCTGCCATGGAGTTACCTTCTTGGTATTGGCGCTTCTCTATGGAGGATGCCTTTGTGGGCTCATTTTATGGACGATGCAGACAGCAAAAATGAACCAGATGCACCTTCCACTTTTGTGTCTGGATCTAACTCTTCACTGCAACCCAATTCTTCAGGTACTTCTTAATGAAAGGAGCCAGTTTCTGGGCATTGCACCCCCTGTAGGTGGCATTTTGATATATTTCTTAACTATGCGTGATGAGCCTACGTTCCTTCAGATTTTATCGATGCAATACCATTTGGTGAGTTGGTGGGTGTGTTGGAGGACCTGCGTGGGTTTCTTTGCCTTAGATGCGATACAGATGCAGGCTTTTTGGTGGCAGCCACCTATTTCTCAGCTGAGGCTGTTTGGGGGAGTTATCGGGGACGCGGATACTGCAACTGCTGAATCAGACATTTTCTTATTATTCACTTCAATTTTACTACTTATAACAAACAAAACACCAACGTTTACTTATTGCTTTAATTCAAATACCATGAAATTTTGGTCACCCGTTTGATGAGAATCGAGGAGGGAAGGCCAGAAACTGAGAATGTTTGTACCATTGAATGTAAATGGATACGCAAAAGTTTACAATTACCATTTTATTGACTTGTCTTTTGAACAGTTAAATTTGTATCCACAATAAATATGTTTTAGATTGTATTCCTGAAATGTTTTCGAAAGTTCATAAATTAGTTTTATTAACACATTTTGCATAATTTTTATGATTTTGCCCCTCAAAGTTGAAGTTTGTGTGAATGCAAAAAATAAGTTGATATTAGAAAAATCATTTTTCAACAAGATAAAAATAAAAATGTTAATATATAAATTTAAAAAAGATAATACTTAATAATTCAAATTAAATGCAATCATTAATATGGATCAAACGCAATGGTTGCGCCATATTAAATATGATTTCAACAAACCATTTGCCGTTAAAA
>NW_025318695.1:0-663 GCF_018153725.1 Drosophila mojavensis | reverse complement strand
AAATGCGGTAAAGATCAGAAAATTAGACTTTTCTATGTATAACAGGCAATAACAGACTGCTTCGGGCCGATTTCGACATGACTTACTTCGTTGGTGCGTCTTAGAGCCCCATCCATTGATTACTCAGATTTTCGTCAACAACTTTTGAAAATAAGCTTACATTATTGATCCCTCGAAATGCGGTAAAAGAGCAGAAAAAATTGACTTTTTTTCTATGTATAACCAGGCAATAACAGGACTATTTCGTGGGCCGATTCATTACGACTTACTTCGTTGGAAGCGTCTTTGAGAGCCCCATCCATTGACGTATTCAGATTTTCAATGGGCCAACAACTTTTGAAATATTTACATTATTATCCCCCGAAATGCGGTAAAAAGATCAAAATTGACTTTTTTCTGTATATAACAGGCAATAACAGGACTATTTCTAGGGCCATTTCATTACGACTTACTTCGTTGGAAGCGCCTCTCTTTAGAGCCTCATCCATTGACGTATTCAGATTTTCAATGGCCAACAACTTTTTGAAATATTTACATTATTATCCCTATGAAATAACGGTAAAGAGTCAGAAAGGTGACTTTTTCCGCATAACAGAGCAATAACAGGACTGACCCTATCTTGGGCCGATTTCAGTACATTGC
The DNA here is from genome assembly GCF_018153725.1 of Drosophila mojavensis. Lineage (NCBI taxonomy): Eukaryota > Metazoa > Arthropoda > Insecta > Diptera > Drosophilidae > Drosophila > Drosophila mojavensis. Next base: position 21 of record NW_025318695.1, on the reverse strand, counting down.
ACCTTCGTTGGAAGCGTCTTT
>NW_025318694.1:0-2189 GCF_018153725.1 Drosophila mojavensis | reverse complement strand
AGCTAGTAATAGTAGATCTAAGATACAATCTATGTGCGGATCCTATAAAAAAGATTTTCAAAATTTAAAAAAAAATAACAAATCTATGAGCAGTATTAGAGTGTTTACATATCGATGGTACAAAAACCGGTCCGTTAAATAATTATTTGAAATAATGTCTTGCTTGCCTAATACAAAAGTATTTCAAATAATTTCATGAGTGAACAATAAAATATCATGCTTGAATATATTCCCAAGTACAAAAACTATTTACCAAATAGGAGAATTATAAAGGTTAATAGTCATTAGAATTGTTTCTAGTGTTGGGGAATTTCAATACTTTGGCTGCTAAGCCAATAAAAGTATCATTGAAGCTGGATTTTAAATACTTCTGTTCCAAAATAAGACTGCATATTGGTACAGAGACTTTTCTTATACACTTTGCCAGAAAAACTATGTATGTACAGGATTAATGTGCGACTTTGATTAGTGAAATAAATATTAGATTTTTTTAATGAACTAACTAACTATTTAATAACATTTACATATCAAATAAAATTTAATAAATTAACAGATTTTTTTATATTTAAAAGAAAAAAACGAAATAGTATGCGTACAAATTTAAAACCACCGTTCTTAAAAGAACAATGGCTTATAGTACCGTCAAACAGCATATTACGGTAAAAAAAAAAAACATTAAATTTAGTAACCTGGTTTTCTGTTTTGTTCTCTTTCTTCGTCCTTAAGCAGAGACAGTAAACACTCACTTTGTGTCAGGCAACAGATGCCTTGCTCTCTTATGGACCTTGCTCCTGTAGGTAAAGGTCTATTTTTTTTGTGAGCAGCAACGATTGCAAAAATCTGGAGCTAGAGCAACATTCACCCTAGTCGGCTATAATGCAAATGAAGCTCTTGAACTTCCAGAAGTGACTTGGTAGACCTGCAAAAGTTATGCAATTGTCCACGAACTGTCGAAACTGTTTATTCATTTATCGGACCAATAATACTGGTAAACGTAAACAACCTTTTAAAACGAGTGTTTTTGCCATGAGTACCTGCATAATCGATTCATTCACTTACTTGATTTACAACAGACCATTTGAACACAAACTGGCAAACAATGTATTCTGCAGTTCTTTTCGCACGTCGTAAATTTTGGCCAAGTCTTCTGGTAGCTCATTGGGCTCAACTTTGCAACAATTTCAGCTATATCTGCGTCGGGAGTCGTTTGCTCGGCTAAAAGGCAATCTTTGGAAACGGCTATCAAGGTGATTATAGCAATTTTCAAGTATTTTTTGAAACGTGTTTTAACCAATTAAGAATGGGGAGTTTTCAAATGATACCAAAAAAAATATTACTAACAATTTCATCATGCATTTTTTTTTTAAATTAAATAACCAAAAAAAAGCTAAATATTGCTGAACAATATTATATTAATTATTATATTATATAAATGCAATTATTTTCTTTTGCCCTTTTTTTTGAATCAATTTGATCGATAGGGCCTACATCACCATCTGTTTATGTCCCGTTAGCCAAAATTTGAGTTCCACTATGGAGCATTTTGAAGCAATTGGGCATAGTTTTGTAATTTTTAAAATGGAACGAGACAGCGTACATCTCGGATGCCAATAAAGGAGTCCAATGGACTTCGCTAAAGAATATTTACAGCAAACCATCTGACTACTGGACTCTGATGAGCAAGTTTCGACATATTTCGGTAGGACGGGCTCCACACACGGTTTGGGAGAAAGCCAAATACAGCATTCGATAAAAGCAACAACAGTTAAGCATGGTGTAGTTTTTATCCTAAATATTTAAGAAACCTTAAAAAAGTGCCAATTACCAAGCTCGTTCACATTTCAACACGACAACGACAACCCCAAGCATTCTGCTCATATAGTAAAAATTGTGGTTTGGCGTATAATACACCGCCCATGTGCTACCACACATCCACCACAATCTCAGATCTAAATCAATTGAATACTTGTGGAAAAATTGGATAGGCGTATCTCCAAGAGGGGCAATAAGAAACCAAGCCACTTAAAACTAGCTCTCATTGATGAAAGGCATAAACTTGAGTAGAAGATGTCACTCAAAAATTAATTAATTCAATGTAAAACCGCTCATCTGGGTTACACATACCAATAACCAATTTTAGTTATAGAATATTTCCATAAATTTCTATGTTTACTGATGCATGCGCCTCC